>NC_133326.1:283883791-284136291 GCF_042186555.1 Aquarana catesbeiana
CCATTTCAATACAAATTTAAAGAAGCATATATGAGAAAGACATTAAGAATTACCCTCATTCCCCTTATTGATTTGGCTCCAAGAAATGGGAAAAGTATTTTTTCCATAAATAGATACTCCTATAAGGCTGGCCATACATGGTTCAAATCTCAGCCGGTTCAGCAGATACGAACCATTAATGGGAAGACTGAATGTACCAAGTTGACTGATTGATCAACTGTCTTCTCCTGGCGGTAAAGGCCCCCCCCCAGGAACAGCCAATCGCTCGGCAGGAGGGATTCCCATCAGCATTGTCTGTGTTGATGGACTTGCAGACCCATGGTTGCAGAAAATAAATTTGCACCGTGTATGGCCTTTTTCTAGCTCAGCAGTAGAAAAAAACAACAACCGGAGTGCATGTAAAACATATCATATACAGTGCATCCGGAAAGCATTCACAGTGCTTCACTTTTTCCACATTTTGTTACGTTACAGCCTTATTCCAAAATGGAATAAATTCATTATTTTCCTCAAAATTCTACAAACAATTCCCTATAATGACATTGTGAAAGAAATTTGTTTGAAATCTTTGCAAATTTATTACAAATGAAAAAATCCCATGTACATAAGTATTCACAGCCTTTGCCATGACACTCAAAATTGAGCTCAAGTGCATCCTGTTTCCACTGTTGATCCTTGAGGCCAGATTCACACTGGTGCGACACAACTACTTTGGATCCGACTTTGCCCTGCGACTTGAAGCCAACATACGTCCGACTTTCAATGAACGGGGATCCGACTTGGATCCCCGTCAATACCAGGCACTGTGTTTGGTATGAATCTTGAGGGGGAACTCCACGCCTCCTCCAAGAGCATACCAGGCCCTTCGGTCTGGTATGGATTTTAAGGGGCACCCCCTACGCCAAAAAAACGGCATGGGAGTCCCCCCCAAATCCATACCAGACCCTTATCCGAGCATGTAGCCCGGCCGGTCAGGAAAAGGAGTGGGGACGAGCGAGCGCCCCCCCCCCCCTCCTGAACCGTACCAGGCCACATGCCCTCAACATGGGGGGGTGGGTGCTTTGGGGCAGGGGGGTGCCCTGTGGCCCCCCCACCCCAAAGCACCTTGTCCCCATGTTGATGAGGACAAGGGCCTCTTTCCGACAACCCTGGTCGTTGGTTCTCGGGGTCTGCGGGCTGGGGGGGTTTATCGGAATCCGGGAGTAATGCGGTGTGCGCGGAGCGAAACGACTTATGGGGCATGGTCACCGGGTGATGTAATCCGGTGACTCCGCCCCTTATGACGTCACATCCCATCGTGCCCCGGGCGGTGACATCATAAGGGACCCGGTGACCACGCCCCATGCCTATATATATAAGTCGTTGCACACCGCATTACAGTGGGAGAGAGCGTGTCAACATCAGAGGAAGAGAAGAGGGATGAACACGACGGAGAAGACCAGGCCACCGCTAGCAAAAGAGCAGGCAAAAGAGCAGAAGATAGCGGAGGAGCCTGGCATAAGATACCGGAGAGCGGGAGAAGAACCGGAGAGCGCGGAGAAGAAGGAAGAGACCCCCGAAGTCAGAAGAAGACCCCCGGAGCTGCCTAATAAATTACTTTAAAAACCTGTCTAGTGTGTTTTTTTATTGACACTTTTTTTTCCTAGGTGAATGGGTAGGGGTACGATGTACCCCATACTCATTCACATAGGGTGGGGGGCCGGAATCTGGGGGCCCCCTTATTAAAGGGGGCTCCCGGATTCCGATAAGCCCCCCCACCCGCAGACCCCGACAACCAATGGCCAGAGTTGTCAGGAAGAGTCCCTTGTCCTCATCAACATGGGGACAAGGTGCTTTGGGGTGGGGGGGCTGCAGGGTGCCCCCCGCCCCAAAGCACCCACCCCCCCATGTTGAGGGCATGTGGCCTAATACAGTTAAGGAGGGGGGGGGCGCTCACTTGTCCCCACTCCTTTTCTTGACCCGCCTGCGTGCTTGGATAAGGGTCTGGCATGGATTTAGGGGGGACCCCCGCACCGTTGTTTTGGCGTAGGGGGTTCCCCTTAATATCCATACCAGACCCAAGGGCCTGGTATGCACTTGGAGGGGGAACCCATGCCGGTTTTTTATTTAAAATTTGGCGCGGAGTTCCCCCTCAAGATCATCTGAGCACAAGTCGCATGCCAAGGTCGGATCATGCAAGACGTCGATCCGACTTTGATCCGACTTCAATGATATTCAATGGGCTGAAGTAGGATCAAAGTTGGACCAAAGTAGCACAGGGAGCATTTTTAAAGTCGGACCGACTTGTGTCGGACCAGTTAAGATGGCTCCCATAGGGAAACATTGATTTTCACACGTCATGCGACATGAGCTCCCAATGTCGGAGCGTTTGCCGCACCAGTGTGAACCCGGCCTAAGATGTTTCCACAACTTGATTGGAGTCCACCTGTGGTAAATTCAGTTGATTGGAAATGAATGGAAAGGCACACACCTGTCTATATAAGATCCCACAGTTAACAGTGCATATCAGAGCACAAACCAAGCCATGAAGTCCAAAGAATAGTCTGTAGACCTCCGAGACAGGATTGTATCGAGGCACAGATCTGGGTAAGGGTACAGAAAAATGTCTGCAGTATTGAAGGTCCCAATGAGCACCGTGGCCTCCATCATCCATAAATGGAAAAAAGTTTGGAACCGCCAGGTCTCTTCTTAGAGCGGGCTGCCTGGCCAAACTGAGCGATCGGGGGGACAAGGGCCTTAGTCAGGGAGGTGACTAAGAACCCAATGGTCACTCTGACAGAACTCCAGCGTTTCTCTGTGGAGAGAGGAGAACCTTTCAGAACAACCATTTCTGCAGCACTCCAGCAATCAGGCCTGTATGGTAGAGTGGCCAGACCAAAGCCACCCCTCAGTAAAAGGCAGATGATAGCCTGCCTGGAGTTTGCCAAAAGGCACCTGAAGGATTCTCAGACCATGAGAAACAAAATTCTCTGGTCTGATGAAACACAGATTGAACTCTTTGGCCTAATTGGCGTCATGTCTGGAGGAAACCAGGCACCACTCATCACCCGGCCAATACCATCCCTACAGTGAAGCATTGTGGCTGCAGCTTTATGCTGTGGGGATGTTTTTCAGCAGCAGGAACTAGGAGACTAGTCATAATTGAGGGAACGATGAATGCAGCAATGTACAGAGACTTCCATGATGAAAACCTGCTCCAAAGCGCTCTGGACCTCAGACTTGGGCGAAGGTTCATTTTCCAACAGGACAACGACCCTAAGCACACAGCCAAGATAACAAAGGAGTGGCTATAGGATAACTCTGTGAATATCCTTAAGTGGCCCAGCCAGAGCCCAGGCTTGAACATATCTGGAGAGATCTGAAAATAGCTGTGCACCGATGCTCCCCATCCAACCTGATGGAGCTTGAGAGGTCCTGCAAAGGAGAATAGGAGAAACTGCCCAAAAATAGGCGTGCCAAGCTTGTAGCATCATACTCAATAAGACTTGAGGTTGTAATTGGTGCCAAGGTTCTTTACCAAACTATTGAAAAAAAAGCTGTGAATACTTATGTACATGGGATTTTGTTGCTTTTTTAATTTTTAATAAATTTGCAAAGATTTCAAACAAACTTCTTTCACGTTGTCACTATGGGGTATTGTTTGTAGAATTTTAAAGAAAATAATTCATTTAATCCGTTTTGCAATAAGGCAGTAGCATAACAAAATGTGGGAAACGTGAAGCGCTGTGAATACTTCCTGAATGCACTGTACGTAAACGGAGGTATGCTTGGAGATAACTAATTCCTTTGAGGTGCAAAGAAACACCAGAAGCCCAGCACAACACAATGGCAGCTGAAGGCCTGCAGCATGTCTCAGCAATCAATACCTAGCATTTAAGACAAGGTGCAAACTTATGAGCCAGAAACTGTATAAATGTCCCAAAAGTGCATAGCATGAATATTTTGGGAATGCTGGTGATAATCCCTGCAAAAGTAATAAAAATACCTGTGTCCCATTGCAGAGATTTCCCTACACTTCCTGACAGCCAAACAGGAAGTGAGAGGAAATCTCAATAAATGACAGGAATATTTTTGAGGACCCCCAGGTCACAAAAACTAGTGTCCCCATTGGAAGATTTCTCCTCTCTAACCAAAACTAAAAAGAAAAATTTTGCCTATATTTATACTTTAAGTCTACAGGACATGAAGTGAAGAAATATCCTCTTAAAGTCTAACTAAAGGCAACATTTTTATTTACATTTTTTTGGTTTTGGAGTGGCGAGGGATTAGAACCCGTGTCACTTTTTATTGCGATCTGCATCACTGTTAGGGAGATTCCCCCTGCCTATTTGTCCTGCTTACCATTATCATTGAAAGTAAAAGGAATCGCACATTTTGGGTTGTCCCCAGAAAAGTAATAGAGGGGAAATCTTCCAATGGGGACACTGGTTCTGATGACCTATGGGGGCCCCCAAGGGATTCCCTTAATTTGCAGGGGTTTCATGTGACTTCCTGTTTTGCTATGGGACAGCAAGTGAAGGGGAATTTCTGCAATAGGACACGGATGGCAAAAAAAAAATATCTGACAGGGGTTATATATCCCTTGCATACTCTATCCAAATTAAAAACAAAAAGGTTTTGCCTATAGTTCTACTTTAATTACACACACATAGCCAAAAAAAAAACTACCCCCACTCTTTCTAAAATGCAAAAAATTATAAAGTTTTGACTTATAATATCAAAAAAGTGGTTCTTAGGCCCCTATGTCACTGTTAGATAAGAACATGTGTCCTAGTGTCTTTGCTTTATATAAAAAAATTAGATTTCTACCTGATTTCACAGCACCTCCCAGCGCTCACATGACTCCTCGGCTTTCTCCTCTTCCCCGTCTGACAGCTTCAGCCGGGGAGGAGGAGGAGAGAGCCGAGCAGTCACATGAGCGGTGGCAGATGCTCTGAAATAAGGTAGAAGTCTGCATTTTTTTTTTTATAAAGACCAGACACTGGGACACATGTTCTTATCTAACAGAGGGGATGGTATAAACATCATATAGTTTTGTAGCAGCGGGGAGGGGAACAGAGCGGCGCTAGTGAAAGCCGACAGGCAGGCAGGGGAGGGGTGAGAGAGGACAGAGGGAGATGAAGGGGATGAAGGAGGCACGTAAACTGACCAGTGTCAGCGCTTAGCAGCCATGATAAACCGTGGTTAGCTTACAGGGGGGAGGGCAGAACCAGCAAGGATCAGCCAAGTATTTCAGGTGATAGAGAGGCCCAAATTACACAGCACAAGCACTATGCTGTATAACATGCTTTAAGGGAACAAGATCCTTTTTTTTTTGTTTGTACGGTAACAAACCCTTTAAATTTTTGCACAGGGAACAAGCAACTATTGGAGGACAGGTTTTCAATCATGTTCATTTACACACCTGTAAGGGTAAGCCTTCCTTCATAAAGAAGCTGTCTGTTTGGTGAAGATAACATCGTCTCCACGTTCGACTCTTTGAAATAGTTTTTAAGGCCCTAAAAAAAAAAAATCCAAAAAGCAATCAAACCAGTTTTACAGATTTGAGATCAACTGAAATGTTCATAGTAAAAGAAGACCCACAAATATTAGATGACTGGGTTCTATTTTTTTATTTTTTATAATGATACAGAAAAATGCAAGCTCCTTTTCCTGACCAATACCAGACCTACAATACCTGGGGACTTAAATGATGAGCTCACTTTTTCTTTTTTTTTTTCTAAATTCCAGCTTTCCTATGTACTGATATACCATTAATGTACTTCTTTTTCCAAAAATAAAAAAAACAGCTTTCCTTTTATTCTACACATGCTTACTTCATTGTCTTTATTGGCTGCTCGATTAGTTCTGCCTTACTTCCTGGACAGACTTTAGGTCATGACACAGGAAGGAGTTGACCAGCTGATTTCATTAGCACACCCTGCATCATCTACCCTCAGCTGGTCAACTCCTTCGGGGAATCAGAATCTTGCAGTCCTTTTACAGCACAGCTCAGACTGGAAAAAGAAAGCAGCACAAGGAGCAAATCAATTGTGCTTTATTGTAAAGAAGAAGCTTATTGGAGGAGAGCAGAGTGACAGCAAGCTCATCAGTCTGCTTCTTCTCCATTCACTGTCCAGTAATAGGCTGGGAAAGTTATAAGACCTGTAAGTGTGCTGACGTGCAGCAAAGAAAAATAAGGTCTTCCCCCCTGCCTTGCAGTGCAGTGCTGTGTGGCAGAGTTGTGTAAATGTCAGGAGTGGATGAAATACAAATAAATACTTTAGCAGGTCAAACAGTTCCCAAGTCTGTATTTCATCTATGTATTTGGCCATTTGCCTGGAGTTTAACTTAAATATCACTATTTAGTGTTCAACACAAACGTCTATAAAATACCTCAGGAATAAAAAATCTTTTATCTCTCTCCCACAAGCAGGGCCACGCAATCACTTCCTGGAGTTGCTTGAATTTCTGTGACTTGTCCAGCAATTTCACTTTTCCTTCAAGATCTCCTACAATACAAAAGGTAAATCACTGTGATACCTTACACAAAGCAGTCTTTCCATACTCTATGCCATACCAGTAGTTCATAAGTGACATGGGACAACCTTCATAAATCTTGAAATAGCCACAGCAGAAGGTGTGTATGGTTAGAAAGAAGTCTGTGGGGACTTTCCAAGGTCCACAAGTGATTCAGTACATTAACATCAGTTGCGCAAATAGCAATTTTTGACCAGTTCAGATGCATGATCAATCTAAAGTGGAACTCTAGCCAAGGTGTTTCGGTTTTGATTGTGTGTGAAATAGTAAAACCTCTGATATTAATTTCTGTCTGTTTCCTTGCTGCTGAGATTTTTCCTCTATTCCTGTACAGATTAAAGGGAAAAGGGGGGTGGGGAATCCTTTCATCCCTTGAGTTGTGATTCTGCAATATGAACATTTTAAAGTGTTACTGAAGTTAGAATTTTTTTTAAAATTAAAATAACAAACATGTTATACTCATCTGCTCAGTGCAGTAGTATTGCACAGAACGGCCCCCGATCCTCATCTTCTTGAGTTCCCAGCGGCATTCTTGGCTCCTCCTCTTCTTTGTGTGTCCCCATAGCAAGCTGTTTGCTATGGAAACACATGGTGCCTACTCGCTCCAGACCTGTGTGTCTATGGAGCTGCGCTCAACTGTAGCTACAAGGAATATCTCCTAAACATGCACCGTTTAGGAGATATTGACTCTTTCTCCAGCCGGTGACATCACCGGCACATGCGCTCTGAAGGGGCGGCATACCCATGCTGTCTCTTTAAAGCTCTGTGCCGTGTTGCGGCTCGGCCAAACAGCTGGAGCCTGCAAATCCAAAATGACCGGGTGAAGATGGAAGCCCTATCAGTGGTGACAGCGTGCCACTGGAGGGCTTTGTTTTAAGGTAGGTCTCTCAAAACGTGCTAGTATGCGATGCATACTAGCACATTATGCGCTTAACATGCAGGGAGACTTTTTTTTTTTTTCAATATTTATGAGTTTACTTCCACTTTAAGTTCCACTTCAACAAAGCTACTGACTACCGATGTACAAGGTAAATCATTAGTAAAACTATATTCAATTAACCTTTAGTTTTGTGTTCTGCAGGAAGTTCAGGCTGAATGTCTGTTATAACCAGGCTTGATAAGAGACATGAATCATACCACAGAACAGGGTTGCTGGGCAGACTCAAACACTGCTTTGTTTTTGATCCTATGGCAAGAACTCCACTCCTGGAGACGGCATTGTTCATAAATGAAGGCGTGGATTATAGTCTAGATCTCTTCTACTAGAGGCTATTACACAATGGGGCATAAAATGATCCAGTACAGATTTAATCCTAAAGCCTGGACAGAATGTCGGTAGACATTTTCCGGTTAAAAAAAAACGGCTGACATTCTGCCCTTGTGTATCTCAGTCTGTCCGACAGCAGCCGACCGACTCCTGATTAGCGCTCTCAGCCAAATGCAGAGAGCGCTGATCGGAGTGTTCTTGCTGAGAGGCCGTCCCCGTCAGAACACAACAGCTCAACGGGGGAGATCGCTGAACTAACCTTGCATAGTTAGTACAGTGTTTACAACGCTGGGTTGCATAAAAAAAACTAATAGTGTGTACCCGACTTAACTTATATATGCAGATCTTATATACAGTATTTTAACTAAATTTTATCTCTTTGCTCTTGTTATCAGGACATACAGTATGTCCATTGTTTTTCTTTTAAATATGCTTGGGGCTGTTTCACATTACTTACTGATTGAGCTTTCCACCTTTTCCTTCATTGAATAGATGGATACCTTTTCTTCTGCATCACTACTTCTTTTCCATATATTCTTAAGGAGCAGGGGATATCGGGTCAGCCGATGTAGTGGAGCCACCAGCAAATCAGTGAGATGAAGTCGTTTACACTGCTCCTGTTGCTCACACCACTGTAAAAGCCATTATCACTATTAGATGTGGACAGAATATTGATTTTCTAGCAGTTTTCAGTACAGAGAGTGATCCCCTAACCCAAGTCCCTACGTTGATCAGATTAGATTGTACAGTGTATGGTGAGCTTTACAGACGTCCAGGGGCACACTTCTCTTGTTTTCAATTCTACAGCTCTGATCCATATAGGCTGTTATGCGATTGCTCAGCTTCTGCACACTCTGCCAAATGAGTGATCAATGCAAGAAGGTACAAAACAATACATCAGCAGAGGAAGGTCCTGGCTGTGTATTCAGTGAGAATGGTGTTTGCTGATTGTATGCGAGTATGGGCAGGCACAATCTCCGGGAGGGGGAGGGCAGGTGCAGGGTGTGTCAATGAGGTCAGCTGCTGAACTCCTTTCTATGTCTTTTAACAGTTTTCCCATCCCAAGTGTTGGATAACAGGAAGTAATGGAGGGGTTTTCTATGGAACACACTGGAAGTTGAGGTAAATTCTGGCCTAGAAGACAGGGAAAGTATTTTCTTTTTCTCAACAGAGGTACATTACATTAATGGTATATTTGTACATAGGGTATCTGGAATTTTTTTTAAAAAAAGGTGAACTTAGCCTTTAACCTGTGACTGGATTCCCTCTCAGCAAACTGTTTAGCAACCATACCAACTGCCATTACGGGAACAATCTACAAACTTGTATAAGCTCACACGTTTTTTAGGGAAAAGTACATACACAGAGGGGAATTTTTTTCTTAGTGAAAATTAACAATACTTTATCTTTAACACCAGATGGTGATCACATTTGTGCTCAAAAGTTTACATACCCTGGGAGAATTTATGATTTCTTGACTATTTTTCAGAGAAGATGAATGATAACACAAAAACTTTACTTTCACTCATGGTTAGTGTTTGGCTGATGCCATTTATTATCAATCAACTGTGTTTAGTTTTTTTAAATCATAATCACAACCGAAACTACCCAGAAGACCCTGATTAAAAGTTTACATACCCTGGTGATTTTGGCCTGATAACATGCACACAAGTTGACACAAAGGGGTTTGAATGGCTATTAAAAGGTAACCATCCTCACTTGTGACCTATTTGCTTGTAATTAGTGTGTGTGTATATAAAAGGTCAATGAATTTCTGGACTCCTGACAGACCCTTGCATCTTTCATCCAGTGCTGCACTGAAGTTTCTGGATTCTGAGTCATGGGGAAAGCAAAAGAATTGTCAAAGGATCTGCTGGAAAAGGTAGTTGAACTATATAAAATGATAACCAAGGAATTGAGAATGCCAATCAGCAGTGTTCAAACTCTAATCAATAAGTGGAAAATTAGGGGTTCTGCTGAAAACAAAGCACGGTCAGGTAGACCAACTAAAATTTCAGCCACAACTGCCAGGAAAATTGTTCGGGATGCAAAGAAAAACCCACAAATAACTTCAGGTGAAATGCAGGACTCTGAAAACATGTGGTGTGGCTGTTTCAAGATGCACAATAAGGAGGTACTTGAAGAAAGATGGGCTGCATGGTTGAGTCGCCAGAAGAAAGCCATTACCACGCAAATGCCATAAAGTATCCAGCATCAAGCCTCAAACCTTCTGGCACAAAGTCATTTGGAGTGATAAGACCAAAACTGAGCTTTTTGACCACAACCATAAACGCTTTATTTGAAGAGGAGTCAACAAGGCCTATGATGAAAGGTATACCATTCCTACTGTGAAATACGGAGGTGGATCGCTGATGTTTTGGGGACGTGTGAGCTACAATGGCACAGGAAATTTGGTCAAAATTGATGGCAAGATGAATGCAGTATGTTATTAAATACTGGAGGAACATTTGCAATCATTAGCCAGGAAGCTGCGCATGGGATATACTTGGATATTCCAACATGACAATGATCCAAAACACGAGGCCAAGTCGACCTGTCATTGGCTACAGCAGAATAAAGTGAAGGTTCTGGAGTGGCCATCTCAGTCTCCTGACCTCAATACCATTGAGCCACTCTGTGGAGATCTCAAACGTGCAGTTCATGCAAGACAGTCCAAGAATTTACAGGAACTGGAGGCTTTTTGCCAAGAGGAATGGGCAGCTTTAACATCTGAGAAGATAAAGAGCCTCATCCACAAATACCACAAAAGACTTCAAGCTGTCATTGATGTTAAAGAGGGCAATACATGGTATTAAGAACTGTGGTCTGTAAACTTTTGATCAGGGTCGTTTGGGTAGTTTCTGTTGCCATTATGTTTTAAAAAGAGTAAACATTGTTGATTGATAATAAATGGCTTCAGCCAAATATTAACCATAGGAAAGAAACGTTTTAGTTTTATCATTCATATTCTCTGAAAAATGGCCAATAAATCATAAATTCTGCCAGGGTATGTAAACTTATGAGCACAACTGTATGTAAACCGGAACAAAGCAACCAGCTGGATTTCATCTTTTACTTTTTAAGAACAATTATAAATGGCAGACATGACCAGTATAGAGAACAGTATGAGGCAGAGCATTTTCAGCCCATTTCATTAAATTGTCTGCATTTCATTGTAATTTTCTTCTCAGCCTTAGAACTGCTAAAAGGAGTAACAAAACCTGTTCCTAATTATGGAAAATATTGTATGGGGGTCAACATAGCAGGTACATTATGTGCAATGGAAAGAAATACTTTACTTTTATATATGCTGCAAAATCTTCCCTTTGCTTCAGGGTCTCCAGATAGATGACAGCAGATGTGTAATTGAGGCAGTAGATCTGATGACTTAAGCAGAGATTATCCTTGAAGTACTGCAACATCAAATGAAAAATCCAGCATTAGCCAAAATCACCAACGTATCTGACATATTACAAGCTGTACTTTAAGTGTATGATGTATACTTTACATCATACACTGCTGACATGATTCCTAAATCACAAAACAAAATAAAAAAGACAATAAATGCATTATTGTAATAGTAGCAATGCATTTGTTTAATTAACCGCTTCCGGAACGCCCACCTCATTTATTGCGGCAGGGTAGCCTGGCTGCGCAAAACAATGTACCTGTACAATGTCTCTTCTTCCGGTTCTGGGGCGCACATGCGCCGCCGGTGACCTGCTCCCACTGTAATTGGACACGCCGATCGTTGACAGGAGAGGCAGAATGGCGGTCTGTAAACAGACCGCCATTCTGTCACAGAGAAAAATGGAGATCTTGTTTTTCTGCTAAGCAGAAACACGGATCCCTGTTTTCCTCCAGTTAAGCCACCCCCCACACAGTTAGAAAGCGCTCCCTAGGAACACACATAACCCTTTGATCGCCCCTGATGTTAACCCCTTCCCTGCCAGTGTCATTAGTACAGTGACAGTGCATGTTTTTTAGCACTGATCACTGTATTAGTGTCACTGGTCCCCAAACAAGTGTCAGTGCCTGATTTGTCCGCCACAATGTCGCAGTCCCACAAAAAATCACTGATCACCGCCATTACTAGTAAAAATAAAAATGTCATAAAAATATCCCATAGTTGGTAGACACGAAAACGTTTGCACAAACCAATCAATATACGCTTATTGGGATTTTTTATTGGATATGTAAAGTAAAAAAAATTTTTTTTTTTTTTTAAATTGTCAGGTTTTTTTGTTTATAGTGTAAAAAATAAAAAACGCAGAGGTGATCAAATGCCACCAAAAGAAAGCTCTATTTGTGGGGAAAAAAGGACATAAATTTAATTTGGGTACAGCGTTGCACGACCGCGCAAATGTCAGTTAAAATAACGCAGTGCCGTATCGCAAAAAATGGCTTAGTCATGAAGAGGGTGAAACCTTCCCGGGCTGAAGTGGTTATGTTTTGCTGTAAAACCTGACATGGCAGCTGATTACAACAGTTTATACGGCCTTGACCAGATTTCACCCAAATGTGACAATTTGACAGTTTACAGAGTAAAATTATTGCAACAGGTACTCTCATTCCCCGTACACACGGTCAGATTTTCCGACGGAAAATGTTCGATGGGAGCTTGTTGTCGGAAATTCCGACTGTGTGTAGGCTCCATCGGACATTTTCCATCGGAATTTCCGACACACAAAATTTGAGATCTGGATCTCAAATTTTCCGACAACAAAATCCGTTCCTGTAAATTCCAATTGTGTGTACACAATTCCAACGCACAAAGTTCCACGCATGCTCGGAATCAAGCAGAAGAGCCGCACTGGCTATTGAACTTCATTTCTCTCGGCCGTCGTACGTGTTGTACGTCACCGCGTTCTTGGCGATCGGAATTTCCAAAAAGATTTGTGTGACCATGTGTATGCAAGACAAGTTTGAGCCAACATCTGTCGAAAAAATCCATGGATTTTGTTGTCCGATTGTCCGATCGTGTGTACAGGTCATTAGTGTCATCTGGCTGCTAGGATTTCAGATATTTCTTTCAACAACAATGCAGAGACAAGCTGGAGTCACTATTTTGCTTTTTAGTAGCTACTCATTTTTATAATTAAAAAAAAAAAAGTGACGATGTGTATTTGAACATTAAAAGCAAATACCTTTTTGGATAAGCTCCTTGTACTTTGTGAATCAATGTAAGGGTGCACTTATGGTGGCTAAGTCAGAACACGAAAGACACATAGCGGAGGAGAGCAAAAAAAAATCCCAAGAAATTCTTTAAGTAAATAAACAGTAAAAGAAGGAGGACAGACCATATTCTCCCCATAAAGAATAAGGAAGGGAATCTGGTTACAAAGGATGGTGAGATGGCAAAGGTATTGAATTTATTCTTCTCCCTAGTCTTCACAAGGGAATAGGGGGCTTCAGTAACCAAAACTGCCGTGCTTATCCTCATGGCACATCACAGGAAGCAACCCCACGGCTAACAGAGGACAGAATTAGAAATAGACTTGGAAAACTTAACATTAATAAGTCACCAGGACCAGATGGCTTGCACCCGATGGTCCTTAGGGAACTCAGTCACATAACTGACTGGAATGGTACCAGCTGATTGGAGAAAAGCCAATGTGGCACCAATATTTAAAAAAGGGCCACAATACATCCCTGGGAATTACAGACTAGTTAGCCTAACATCAATAGTATGCAAGCTCTTGGAGGGGATGATAAGGGACTATATACAAGTTTGTCGTAATGAAAACGGTATCATTAGAAGTAATCAGCATTGATTCATGAAGAATCCTTCTTGCCAAACCAATCTATTAACCTTCTATGAGGAGGGGAGCTGCCATCTAGATAAGGGGAGGCCCGTAGACGTGGTGTATCTGGATTTCGCAAAAGTATTTGACAGTTCCCCATAAACGTTTACTGTACAAAGTAAGGTCCATTGGCATGGACCATAGGGTGAGTACATGGATTGAAAACTGGTTACAAGGGCGAGTTCAGAGGGTAGTGATAAATGGGGAGTACCCGGAATGGTCAGGGGTGGAAAGTGGGGTCCCCCAAGGTTCTGTCTTGGGTCCAATCCTATTTAATTTGTTCATAAACGACCTGGGAGGATGGGGTAAACAGTTCAATCTCTGTATTTGCGGACGATATTAAGCTAAGCAGGGCAATAACTTCTCCGCGGGATGTGGAAACCTTGCAAGTAGATCTAAACAAATTCAACTACATGGCAGATGAGGTTTAATGTGGAAAAATTTAAAATAATGCATTTGGGTGGCAAAAATAGGAATGCAATCTACTCACTGGGGGTAGAAGCTCTGGGAGAATCAAGGATGGAAAAGGACCTGGGGGTCCTAGTAGATGATAGGCTCAGCAATGGCATGCAATGCCAAGCTGCTGCTAACAAAGCAAACAGAATATTGGCATGCATTAAAAAGGGGATTAACTCAAGAGATAAAGCGATAATTCTCCCGCTCTGCAAGACTCTAGCCTGGCCGCACCTGGAGTATGCCGTCCAGTTTTGGGCACCAGTCCTCAGGAAGCATGTGCTGGAAATAGAGCAAGTACAAAGAAGGGCAACGAAACTAATAAAGGGTCTGGAGCACATTAGTTATGAAGAAAGGTTACGAGCACTGAACCTATTCTCTCTGGAGAAGAGATGCTTGAGAGGGGATATGATTTCAATTTACAAATACCATACTGGTGACCTCACAATAGGGATAAAACTTTATATCAGAAGAAAAAAAATATTTTGTCATTCACAATACAGGATATATGCCATTCAATAGAAGAAGGAGCATATCATTGGTATTGAGACATAAATTAATAAAGTTCTCATTCAATGATATTCTGCAGGTCAGTATAGTGCATACAGAACCATGTAAACCAGAAGTACAAAGATTGACATATATATGATGACATAGCGTAACTAAGAAGAAAGACTTATGCCTCGTACACACGATCTGACTTTCCGACAACAAAACCGTGGAATTTTGTCCAAAGGGTGTTGGCTCAAACTTGTCTTGCATACACACGGTCACACAAATGTTGGCCAACAATTACGAACGTAATGACGTACTATGTGTTTTTTCAGCTCTTTAGCGCCACCCTTTGGGCTCCTTCTGCTAATTTTGTGTTAGTAGAAGTTTGGTGAGTGTTGATTCGCGCTTTTCTTTTCGCGTTTTTCATTTAGCGCTTTTCAGTTCGTTTCTGCATGGCTGTTCGTCAACCAACCATGTAGTGCGGAATCGGAGGAGATAACGTGTTATTTATTATTGGCTTTGGAGTTATTGCTTTGATATTATTTTTTTGGTTGAATAATGATTTGATTTGGTATATTTTCTATATTTTTGGATGCATAGAATGCACGTTTTGGTTAAAGAGGAGGGCCCATCAAACAAAAAAAAATTAAAAGTCAGCAGCTACAAATACTGCATCTGCTGACTTTTAATTGGACACTTACCTGTCCCAGGGTCCAGCGATGCGGGGGATCGAAGCCCCGCTCGTCTCCCCCTCCGTTCAGCGGCGCCGGCATTGCAACTGTGGGCACCGGGCTGTGGCTTCACAGCCTGGCACCCACTGCGCATGCGCGAGCGGTGCCGCGCGCCGTGATTGGCCGCTCAGTCACCTGGGACCTGTAATGGGTCCCAGATGATTGACAGGAGGGAGGGAGCAGAGCCTAGCCCTTCCTGTGCCGAATGGGAAGTGATGTCACCAGCCCAGGCACTGGAAGAGGCAGACTACGAGGGACCCCCTAGCAACAGGCATTTAGAGGTAAGTAGAAAAAAAAAAAAAATTCCAAATGTTTTTTTTTTATTTTTTTTAGGCACAGTCATGATTTTTTTTTTTTTAGGGTGGAACACTTCTTTAAGTTCTATTGGCAGATAGCATGTCTATTTTTTTTTTTTTTTTTAATGCACAAAAAAAAAAAAGTCTAGAGGATTAATACTTGGCTATATGTTTTACTTCAAATGACAGTTTGGGAGTAGGCAGTTACATTTAAAAAATACAATGTAAAATTGACAAGGGACACCAACATAGTTGTATCTTTGATTTTAAAAACTATAGTGGTGTTGTGGTAATTTGCACAAATTAAAAAAAAAAAAAAAACAACAACATAATATTATTCTTGATATCACTAGAAAAAAAAAGCCTTTGAAAAAATTTGTTTACAATAACTCCATCAGTATCACCAGCAAATCAGCTTCATTATTATCCCATTAAAGAAGAATAGAATTGTGCGCTGAATTTGGAGATTTCATCATTTGCCACGTCACGAATGTTAATTCTCCATTACAAACGCTAGTTTACAAAACTGATCGCTTCTGCTTCCGAGCATGCGTGTTTGTACTTTAGACTTTTGTCCGACTGACTTGTGTACACACGATTGGAAAATCCAACAACACACATTTGTTGGCGGAAAATTTGAAGACATGCTAGCCAAAGTTTGTTGGCGGAAAGTCCGACAACAACTGTCCAATGGAGCATACACACGGATGGATTTTCCGCCAACAGCCTGACATCCAACATTTCCCACTGGAAAATTCGATCATGTGTACGGGGCTTAACAGTTTAACCTATCCAAACTCTCAGAGCCCCGAGGGTAAACCAAAAAGAAGCAAACACAACCCACCAAAATCACCAATGCCATATGGGATCCTATGTAGTGTGAGACCTAGTCAGCCACTATTCTGGACTTCCTACATCATTCACCCCTGTAGGAGCCTGTCTCTAATTAGCTGATCCAGTGCTAATCCCCGGACATCCAGTCAGGCCTGCCACATTGAGTAGAATTTACATGAGACATTTCTATGTTGGCATGTCAACTTTTCCCATATCAATAATTTATTAACATGCTCTACCCACTGCCGCCTGGTGGGCACCCTGGGAACAATCCAAGATTGTGCGATCAGTTTACGTGCAACATACAGCAGTCGCAAAACCACAGTGTGAGCTTGCGGAGTTAGGGACTCCTTGTCCAGGGCACCCAGCAGGCACACAACCAGGTCACGTGTGATAATAAACATAAAAACCTGAGAGATCATGTGAAGAACCTCCTTCCAGTAACGGAAAAGCTTGGGGAACTTCCAAATATAAATGAGGTCGCCGTGATCTCTCTTGCACTTCGGGCAGAGGGGGGTATTGCGATTCCTCCATCTATGAAGTTGTACAGGAGTTCGGTGTACTCTATGTAGCAGATATAAATGGGATAATTTTTGAGAGGCAGATACTGACACCAAAGGGGCAGAGGTCAGGTAAAGATCCCATGTCTCCCCATCTATGGCACCTATATCCTTTTCCCAGCCATGTCTGCAAGGCAGCTTGGAGGAATCCTGTATAGCATTAAGGAAAATATTATAACTTCTAGAAATCATTCCCTTTTTATCGTCTTCCATAAGAATCCCCTGTATTAGAGTATGGTCAGTTACCTTAAGTTGAGCACATCTTGATTGTATCCGTACGGCATGTCGTAGTTGTAGGTATTTGAAAAAGTGGTTACGTGGGATACCAAACTCTGCTTGCACCTCCATAAAGGATTTGAGGCTTGGCCCGTTATATAACTGCGATATAAAGCGAAGTCCCGCCCTTTCCCAATCTCTAAACCCCCTGAGTTTCAATATCTCTCTATAGTTCAGATTTCGCCAAAATGGAGTATGAATTAGAAAGTCCCGTATTCCCAGCATCCGTTAAACATATGACCGTAGAGTCTTCAATAGGGTCACTGTGGGGGCCTTAGTGTCCAAGTGCATGAATCCCGCTTCCAAACACGCAAGGGCGGAGGCATCATCACCTGGTGGGCTCAGAAGTCTACGAATAAGGTCCATTAAGTCCACCATTCCCCAGGCCCCCAACTGTTGCAGCTGGGAAGCGAGGTAATAGGCTCTAGAATGAGGAACCACCAGTCCCCCCTGATCTTTGCTATATTATAATGTCGACAGACTAATCCGAGCTATCTTTTTACACCAGATCAGTTCTCTGAATTGGGAGTCTATCCTGGCAAACCACTGTCGGGGAACCCAGAATGGAGAGTTATTGAATACATATAATAATTGTGGTGCCCATACCATTTTGATGAGGTTAATCCTCCCCACCACTGATAATGGTAGTTTACACCAAATAGTAAATTTTTCACGAAATTTACAGAGTAGGGGAGTTAGATTAAGTTCAATGTATTGAGATGGGTCTGGGGTAACCTGAATGCCTAGGTAGCGAAAGGAGGAGACCACTTGCACTATTTCTGCACACTCAGGGAGGGGGGCTGTTATAGGGTCTATAGGAATCAGTACCGACTTGTTCCAGTTAATGGAAAAGCCTGATAATGCGCCAAAGGCCTCAATAAGGTAAACCCAGGTAAAGTAGGGTATCATCGGGGGCATGTCCAAGATGGCGCTGGGAGAGGATGTCTAGCGTCGGAGCTCCCTGCGACCAGCTTCTTCTCCTCCTGATCTCGGGTGCAGAGTGCACTGAATGCACCGGACATTGTTCCCCCCGGCCTCGGTACCACCTCTGGGGTATGCCAAAGTGAAAACCACAGCCTGCCACCCGACGCACAGCCCTGGTAGCTGCTGCCACAAGCAAGGCCGGAGCCGTGAGCTTGCCTGCTAAGCCTGTTCACATGGCTGCACAGACGGAGGAGATAGTCAGCCTCTGCCACGGCGGCTGAGTTTACGGCAGTGATGCAGGCGATCACCAATCTGACAGACAATATTGATCACATTCAGACGAATGTGGAATTCATCCGTAAGGATCTCGACTCCTTCGCGGCCGGGTGTCTGAGGTGGAACAGAGGGTGTCGCAGACTGAAGACACGGTACGTGACCATGTTGCTGATTTACATACCCTAAAGACTAAGGTCAAGGTGCTAGAAGCACGAGCTGAGGATGCTGAAAACCGCAACAGGCGGAACAATTTGCGCATTATCGGACTCCCTGAAGGGGCTGAGGGCTCCAATGCTACCACCTTTACTATGCGCCTCCTGCAGCAATTGTTTCCCTCAGCACGGTTTTCTCCATTTTTCACCGTGGAAAGGGCCCATCGTATACCCTCCACTAGGGGGCCTCAAAGAGCGCCACCTCGCACCTTCATTTTTAAGTTGTTGCACTTCAGAGACCGTGACCTGGTGATGAGGGAGGCCAGAGCCCTGGGAGAGTTGCATTTTGAGAATGTTAAACTGCTGCTTTTCCCGGATTATTTGTTGAAAATGCAGCGTCAGAGGAAATCATTTGATTCAGTGAGAGCGAGACTCCGGTTGGGGTTGCTATGTTGTCTGTTTGTGTTGTTTTGTTTTTCTACAAGTGGTGTTATATATGCTACTCTGGGATACCATACTCTACCTGTTATGTGTGGTGGTCCGAGCTCTGCTCCTAACCCTATCTCTGTTCATCATGTTGAACCTTAATTTGACTAGTGATTATGGCTAATTGCACTATTGTCTCTTAGAACACCAGGGGATTGAATTCCTCAGTGAAGAGGTCCCTGGTTTTTCAATTTCTGAAATCCTATCGCCCACAGATTTGTATTCTGCAGGAGACCCACCTGACTGGGATAAATTGTTGAGTTTTAAGAAAGAGTCACCATTACCACACCTCCTATACCAATTACTCCCAGGGGTTAGCATCCTGGTTCATAAATCCCTTCCCTTTCGACTACTGGCGTTGGAGCTGGACCCCGACGGCCGCTATGTTATATTACATTCCATGTTGGATAGCACATATTAATTTATTGTAAAATGTATTCTTTTCTGTAACTGTACAATTTTTGTTTGAATTATGCTTTTTATTAGACTGTCTATATATGTCTAACTGTGTCTATCTATCCTTGTACTATGTCCTAGGATGAACTCTATTAAACTTTTTTCCACCAGTAGTATCTTGAAAATCCTTTGGGAATAGAATGTAGAGGAATTACCCTAGACGTTACATTACACCATGGACTATCGATACAGTACTGGCTTCAGGTTAATTTTATTTGATCCTGATCAATTAGCCTATATACCCACTGACATGCCTCACGCAAAGTCCCGCTTCTATCCTCTCACTTTTTTGTACCAATAACATACTATGTTACCTATATATAATTTGTTTTATTGTTTAACAAAGAGCTTATGTTTATACATCCTTGTACATGTAACCAATGGACTTTCATTTTATTGTGCAATCAATAAACCTTTTTGACAAGAAGAATCTCTTCTGTCATAAAAAAAAAAAAAAAAAAAAAAAAAACACACACACACATCTGGGAACAGATAACATCAGAAAAAAAGAAAAAACCCCTTTGATATGGTGATCATATTTCATGTAGAAGCAGAGTGTTGCGACTTAGCAGCTCGAAGTTCTCCTTCCTCCTGATCCAGCCATTGTGCCACAGAAGTAGGACAATCAGAGAAGTGGATCTCTCCCAGCGCAACAACCCAGAGGCGTGCATGATACAGCATGGCACATTGTAGATTAAGATCTCAGAGCCTCTTGTTCACATCTATGAACTTTCCACGCTGTTTTTGTAGTTACGCAAAGAAGTCCAGGAATAGCAATATTTTGGAGTTGTCTATAGCCATAGCGCCACTCATGGTTCTAGCTTTGGAGAGTATAGTATCCCTGTTCTTGTAATTCAATAGTTTGAACAGAAACAGGCACGGGTGGTTGCCCGGTGGCAAAGGGCGTGTTGGGACCCTATGCGCCCTCTCAACTGCAAACAGGTGGGAAAAGGTATCTTTGCCATAGGTAGAGAGAAGCCATTGCTCAAAAATGACAGGATTTTTGCCCTAAGCCCACTCAGGAATACCCAGGGCGTGCACATTGTTGCGACGCATGCGATTTTCTAGGTCATCCAGGTGGGTGGCATGCTGGGCTGTGAGATGACAGTTGTAGTTTAGATCCCTTTACATGGGGGCCATATCATCCTCCACTGTGCTCACTCTGCCTTCAAGGGCAGAGGTGCGCTCCCGCAGTTTTTGCATATCATGTCGCACAAATGAGATTTCTGCCTTCACCCCTTTAAGTTCATCAGCGAGGGCAGAGATAGACATATTGCAGGACATTACAGCAGAGAATATATCACATACAGTGGGCTCCGGTTCCTCTGCATCTGGGCAAGATGCACGTGGCACAGCAAAAATGTCTCCAGGAGTACTCACTGTTCTCCACTCAGTGGGTGTTCTGCCTGCATCCTCAAGCGGGATGGTGTCATCGGTCTTGGATTGACCCCCTGAGACATCTCCCTGGGCAGAGGAGGAAGGCAGGTGCTCTTTGGGAGTTCTCCCACCGAAGAGGAGCTTCTGAGCAGCTTCTGAGCAGCTTCCTTGTATTTCTCCTTGGAGGAGCGTTGCGACCAGGCGCCATCTTGGACAGGATCCTCCATGAGGCCTCGGTTGTCTCTGAGCCATTTTGCCATATCAGCAGTGACAGTGGAGTAGCGGGAATGTGGGTCACAGGTGCTTGGACGCCGGTAATGTGGAGCTGGGGCCCGTAGAAGAACAATTTCAGGTGGGTACAGGATAATAGCACGGATTTTCGGCGGAGAAGGAGACAGATGCAACCAGCTACATCCGCTGCTCAGCCACACCTCCCGCGGAAGGGAGTTTAATAAGACACGTGGCCACTCATTAAAATTAGAAGAAAAGAGGTTTAACTTTAAACTACGTAGAGGGATTTTTTACTGTAAGAGCGGCAAGGATGTGGAATTCCCTTCCACAGGCGGTGGTTTCAGCGGGGAGCATCGATAGTTTCAAAAAAATATTAGATAAGCACCTGAATGACCAAAACATACAGGGATATACAATGTAATACTGACATATAATCACACACATAGGTTGGACTTGATGGACTTGTGTCTTTTTTCAACCTCACCTACTATGTAACTATGTAACCAGCTGTATCACCCTCCTCCCTGTAGGAAATCCACCTGATTAATATTTTTGATACTGGTGCCCACAGTAACTTCTTTTAGTTATGATATATGATGAACAGTCCAGTTGCCATGCTTAGGTGCCAAAATGCACAATTAAAGTAAACATAAAATCAAGTATAGCTTCAAACATTTCAGAAGAAAATCAAAGCACCTCAAAGAAACTCAGAAGTAGCCTTACAACCAGAAGATAAATTATAACCAACTCAGACGTTAAGCTGGGTATATACTAGTGCAATTCCGTTTTTCAAATCACTAGTGGGGTCAAATTAAACTGCAGTGATGAGAAAATTCGAAGAGGCGGGAAGGAAAACATTTCTTAAATGTATGAATTTCTAACAATATATATGGTTTTCGTTTGGTAAAGTCCCTTCAATCCAAAAATAAAATGTTAAAAGTGAACACATTTTCATTTGAAATTCTACTAGGGTATACCCAGCTTTAGTTGAAAGCATGTTAAAGTAACACATTTGCATACTGTATTCAATTTGCTTCAGAGTAACTTACATCATATTTAAAGCAAGAATAAATGGTTTGCAGGATCTTCAATGTGCTTTCATTTCCAACCTCAGAAATGAGGTTGCAAAAATTAGCTATCGGTGCTGTAGTCAGAGCCTAGATCGCAAAATGCGTTGGGATACATATTACATTTTAACAAACATGTTATTGAATAAAAATCATGAATTTGAATTGACTGTGTGGATTTCTTCCTGAGGTTGGATATGAAGGCACCTTGAAAATCCTGCATACCATTTATTCTTGTTCAGATTTGCATTTTTGGAAAATGGATATACCCAGTTCCAAATTGTTATACACCATATTTTTCAAGGCCTCTTTTTATAGCACACGTACTGGTAATCATGCTGCATCATCTATATGTACTCCTATGTCTTAGTTATTATTATACAGGATTTATATAGCACCAACAGTTTGTGCAGACCTTTACAAAATTAAGGCAGGCAGTACAGTTACAATACAGGAGGAATTAGAGGGCCCTGCTCATTAGAGCTTACAATGTAAAAGGGAGGGTCAAGTGATACAAAAGGTAATAAGTTTAGGGGAAGAGCTGAAGGCAGGATAGGCTTCTCTAAAGAAAAGGGAGCAAGAAGATGGGTTTTAGGGTATAAGGATTGGTCCAGCGAGGGCTTTTTAAATATGGGGGTGACCAGTAACTGTTTTAGTGGGTCAAAGAAGATGCTAGTAGAGAGGGAGAGAATAAAGATGTAAGTAGGAGCCTGTAGGATAGAGCAAGGTGACTGTAGTATTTGTGAGGGAACAGGTGGTTTGGTCCAGGGAACAGGTGGTTTGGTGGGCATTAGAAAAAAGTTTAGCAAACTCCTCTATAGTAGCAGGGTTAATTGAGAGATGTACAGTATTGGGTGTGGTATGAGACTGACCTTTGTTAGCAAATCTGCTAGTGATAATGAGAAAGTTGTCGGTAATCCCAGTTCCTTGCTTTCGATCATATTAAAAAGGCTGGTGGCAAAATTCAGGCTCTCCTAGAGAATAAAACATATATAAACATACCTCAATTAGGGGTGTTCGGTAAATGTACAAAGTGAAGATTCCCAGCATCTAACCTTAGTAACTGAAATCTTTTTTTAATGTAGGGTTCTGCACATTATGCTTTCACTTTACACTTTCCTTATAAACATACACTATATTACCAAAAGTATTGGGACACCTGCCTTTACACGCACATGAACTTTAATGGTATCCCAGTCTTACTCCGTAGGGTAATGATTAAGCACATTTCTGTTGTCTGAAACGCGTCTACCGTGTCTTCTGGTGTTATTTTGGATATCTTGATATTCCAATAAACTTTACTTGGAGCCCACATGAGGTGCAGCCATTTCTTATTTTGACAGGTTCAATATTGAGTTGGCCCACCCTTTGCAGCTATAACAGCTTCAACTCTTCAGGGAAGGCTGTTCACAAAGTTTAGGAGTGTGTCTATGGGAATGTTTGACCATTTTTCCATAAGCGCATTTGTGAGGTCAGGCACTGATGTGGATGAGAAGGCCTGGCTCGCAGTCTCCGCTCGAATTCATCCCAATGGTGTGCTATCGGGTTGAGTTCAGAACTCTATGCAGGCCAGACAAGTTCCTTCACACTCGCTCATCCATGTCTTTATGGACCTTGTTTATGCACTGGTGAGCAGTCATGTTGAAACAGGAAAGGGCCATCCCCAAACTGTTCCCACAAAGTTGGGAGCATGACATTGTCCAAAATGTCTTGGTATGCTGATGCCTTAAGAGTTCCCTTAACTGGAACTAAGGGGCCAAGCCCAACCCCTGAAAAACAACCCCACACCATAACCCCCCCTCCACCAAATGATTTGGACTAGTGCACAAAGCAAGGTCCATAAAGACATGGATGAGCCAGTTTGGGGTGGAGGAACTTGACTGGCCTGCACAGAGTCCTGTCCTCAACCAGATAGAACACCTTAGGGATGAATTAGAGCTGTGACTGCGAGCCAGGCCTTCTTGTGCACATCAGTGCCTGACCTTACAAATGCACTTCTGGAAGAATGGTTCCCATAGACACACACTCCTAAACCTTGTGGACAGCCTTCCCAGACGAGTTGAAGCTGTTATAGCTACAAAGGGTGGGCCAACTCAATATTAAGCCCTTGGACTAAGACTGGGACGCCATTAAAGTTCATGTGTGTGTATATCCAGGTGTCACAAAACTTTTGGTAATGTAGTGTATTTGACTGTTTGACCTTTTAACACAAGAATGCCAATTAAAATGTTAAGATTTGCTTAACCAAATATAATCTACTTTTTAATTATAATTCAAAATTAGGGATGCACCGAAAGGGTTTTTTGGTGTCGAAACTGATAATAAATCTTCCTTGATCCCGAAAACCGAAACCGATACCAAAACAGCACCGAAACCAAAAGTGACGGTTTTTAAAAAATATTTTTATACAGGAGATGGTCGGAGACTGGGGACATGGTACAGGAGATTGTCAGAGACTGGGGACATGGTACAGGAGATTGTCAGAGACTGGGGACATGGTACAGGAGATTGTCAGAGACTGGGGACATGGTACAGGAGATTGTCAGAGACTGGGGACATGGTACAGGAGATTGTCAGAGACTGGGGACATGGTACAGGAGATTGTCAGAGACTGCAGACACATTACAGGAGATTGTCAGAGACTGGGGACATGGTACAGGAGATGGTCAGAGACTGCAGACACATTACAGGAGATGATCAGAGACTGGGGGCATGGTACAGGAGATGGTCAGAGACTGGGGACATGGTACAGGAGATGGTCAGAGACTTCAGACATGGTACAGGAGATGGTCAGAGACTTCAGACATGGTACAGGAGATCGTCAGAGACTGCGGACATGGTACAGGAGATGGTCAGAAACTGCAGACACATTACAGGAGATGGTCAGACACTGGGGACATGGTACGGGAGATGGTCAGAGACTGCAGACACATTACAGGAGATGATCAGAGACTGGGGACATGGTACAGGAGATTGTCAGAGACTGCAGACACATTACAGGAGATGATCAGAGACTGGGGACATGGTACAGGAGATGGTCAGAGACTGCAGACATGCTACAAAAGATGGTCAGAGACTGGGGGCATGGTACAGGAGATGGTCAGAGACTGGGGACATGGTACAGGAGATGGTCAGAGACTGCAGACATGGTACAGGAGATGGTCAGAAACTGCAGACACATTACAGGAGATGGGCAGACACTGGGGACATGGTACAGGAGATGGTCAGAGACTGCAGACACATTACAGGAGATGGTCAGAGACTGGGGACATGGTACAGGAGATGGTCAAAGACTGGGGACATGGTACAGGAGATGATCAGAGACTGGGGACATGGTACAGGAGATGGTCAGAGACTGCAGACACATTACAGGTGATGGTCAGAGACTGGGGACTTGGTACAGGAGATGGTGAGACTGCAGACATGCTACAAAAGATGGTCAGAGACTGCAGACGTGGTACAGGAGATGGTCAGAGACTGGGGACATGATACAGGAGATGGTCAGAGACTGGGGACATGATACAGGAGATGGTCAGAGACTGGGGACATGGTACAGGAGATGATCAGAGACTGCGGACATGGTACAGGAGATGGTCAGAGACTGCGGACATGGTACAGGAGATGGTCAGAGACTGCAGACATATTACAGGAGATGGTCAGACACTGGGGACATGGTACAGGAGATGGTCAGAGACTGCAAATGTGGTACAGGAGATCAATGCAGCCTCACCAGTGTCCATCAAATGCAGCTTCACAAGTGCCTGTCAGATGCAGCCTACCAGTCAGTTGTAGCAGCCTGTCTTTGTCCGTCATGCAGCCTCACCAGTGCCTGTGTCCATATGTAGCAGCCCACCAGTGCCCATGCCATGCAGCCTCACCAATGCCCATGCCCATGCTATGCAGCAGCCCACCAGTGCCCATGGCATGCAGCCCGCCAGTGCCCATCATGTACAGCCTGCCAGTGCCCATGCTATGCAGCCAGCCAGTGCCCATCATGTACAGCCTGCCAGTGCCCATGTTATGCAGCCTGCCAGTGCCCATGTTCTGCAGCCTGCCAGTGCCCATCATGTACAGCCTGCCAGTGCCCATGTTCTGCAGCCTGCCAGTGCCCATCGTGTACAGCCTGCCAGTGCCCATTGTGTACAGCCTGCCAGTGCCCATGTTCTGCAGCCTGCCAGTGCCCATCCTGTACAGCCTGCCAGTGCCCATGTTCTGCAACCTGCCAGTACCCATCATGTACAGCCTGCCAGTACCCATCATGTACAGCCTGCCAGTACCCATGTTCTGCAGCCTGCCAGTGCCCATCATGTACAGCCTCCCCAGTGCCTGGTAATGCTATGTCATGCTGTGTGTCAGATCTGAATCCCCGTGCAGCCAGTTTCATCCCAGTACGCCCCTCGGAGTCTCCCCTCCCTCCTCCTCCTCCTCCTTTCACTCCTGTCCTACACAGCCTCCCCAGTGCCTGGTAATGAATGTCACGCTCACACGCTGTGTCAGAGCTGGATCTGAATCGCCGTGCAGCCGATGTCCCGCCTCCTATGACACATGGCACAATGATTCCTAGCATTGGATCAGAGTGCCAACTATCACAAGAGGCGGTCTAGGAGACGGGACATCGTTACATCGGCTGCACGGCGATTCAGATCTCTGACACACAGCGTGTGAGCGTGACATTCATTACCAGGCCCTGGGGAGGCTGTGTAGGACAGGCGTGAGAGGAGGAGGGAGGGAAGACTCTGAGGGGCACGCGGGATGAAACATGTGCGAAACCCGGCGGGATGGCCCCGCCCCTTACTTCGGCACCAGTATCGGCAAGAATTCTCTTTCGGCTTTTTGCCGAAAGGGCCGTTTTCGGCCAATATGTTTCGGTGGCCGAAATTTCAGTGCATCCCTAAAAAATTTAGAAGACTGGAAGAAATCTCTAAGTTTGAATTTAAAACATCTAAGGAAGGCTGAACACAGATGATGTCACTTTAATAAAGTTTATTTCACCAGACTGGACTAGACCAGACCAACACCTCTGATGTATTTCACCCCTATTAGACTTAAAGTGGATGTAAACCCAATTTTTTTTTTTTTTATCATACTGTAGAGTATAGGATTTCCTATCATTTGAGCCCAGTCTTGCCACACAGAGGTAATCCATCTCTGAGCAATCCTCTTTTATTGTTCAGTGAGAAAAATCTTGACAAACTGAGAAAAACTTTGTCAAATCCTCCCCCTTGCTGTGAGTGACAGGTGATTTACATCTCGTGCACTAGCCTAAGACACAGGCATTATTTTTTAATTCCCTCCCCCACTCCTTTCTTCAGCAGCTCTGCAAGGATTGGCTGTTCCACACCTCACCATGATTTGGCATGCTGAAGTCATGTGGTTACTTTCCTGTCTTTTCACTGGATGTTAGAGATCATAGCATAGCATGTTCAGTGTAAGAAATACACAGGAGAAAATGCATATTGACAAGGGGAGTGTAGAGGTGGGCGGGGAGTCTACTGACATCACGACTCCACCCACCGAGCTCCAGACAACAGACCCGCCCACAGAATCTGCAGTTTTCGGGTCTAATAACAGACAGAGGAGACATTTGACAGGTAAAGATACATGCAGGAGGCATGTATATCCTTATAGATAACCCCTATGGCAGTAGTTTAGAAAGGACGACATTGGGTTTACATCCACTTTAATCATAGAGAAACATATATGATTAAGCCCAATATCAATGAAACGTGTCAGAGTGCAGTGCACATGCTCCGAGAACATCACCAGCTGAAGCAATAGTGAATATCACCTAAGTGCTACATGTTTAGGAGATATTCTTTGTACCTACAGGTAGGCTTTATTAGAAGCTTACCTGTAGGTACAAGTGACTGAGAAGTAGTAAATAATTTTCTATTGAAAACAGTCGTAGCCTCCCTGGCGGTTTTCCCGAGTGTGGCTCGGGGTTAAAATTCAGTACCATTAGCGGTAACCCCGAGCCACACTCGGGATCGCATTGCAGGATCCTGGGGCGGCGTTACTTACCTTGTCCCCGGGATCCTGCGATGTCCCCCGCAGTGTCCGAGGGCTCCGTCCTCCTCCGAAGCCTCTCCATGCCAGGCTCCGTTCCCTGCGAGCGGCGCGACGCACGGGGGCGGAGCCTGGCGGCAAATTCAAAAAACTGTCAAAATCATAACACATACAGTACTGTAATCTTACAGATTACAGTACTGTATGAAATGATTTCACATCCCTTTTGTCCCCAGTGCTCTGGCCCATGCCCTGCATGCAGTTTTACATGATATACACTGTTCTTTCTGCCTGGAAACTGGAGATTGTCCATAGCAACCAAAAAGTGTCCCTTTACGTCAAAAGTGGCTTTAGACCAGCTAGAAAACAGCGATAATAAATTAGAACACTTGCAGAATTGAGCGATAGTGAATTGTGGGGAAATTTATTTTATTACTATTTTTTAAAAATTTTTTTAATTATTTATTTTTATTTATTATATTATAATTTATGTTTTTGTGTTTCAAACTTTATCATACCCGGGATATCTACTAGACTCTGGTTTGGACAGATTTAAGTGTGTTATTGTTAAGATTTACAGACCTACAATATAAAATGCCAAATTTCCATGCAAAATAATTGTACCGCTTTCAGCACCTAAAATCCGAAATAATCATACCGCCAGGGAGGTTAATATAGTAATCACACAACACAGAATGAAGCAGACTAGCATGGTTTTGGTTCAGGTAGGGTTCAGTTTAAGCTGAATTTTAAAAGATTAGTCCGTATGCATGTATTGTCAATTCTTAGAGAACTGGTCCTTTCACAACATTACCAGACATCGGCTGTGCACAGGACAAAATACATTCTGGACAATCAAGGAACGCCTACATGCACCAATCCAGTCATCTCAGGATCAGATTTGGGTAGAGGATTAGGTTTTCCCTATATATAATCCCATGCAGTTAGGTCTAAAGCAACCTAATAAAAACAAATTACTACCCATCAACCAATCCTAATTATACATAGAACATGCCAGTAAGGTGTCTTACTATCTCAGCAGCAGTTGTCTATATGTAAATAAATGGTATTTATTAAGGAAACATAGCAGGAAACATATTTACCTGGTTCAAATCCTCCAAATTAGCAAACAACCTAACCAGATCCACATCCAACAGAAGATCATTGTTCTGTAAGTGCTTTAGTCCATGAAAAAATATCTATAGCATAAAAAAGTAAAAGCATAAGTGCAGTGTTGTCATAAATGATATACAATATTTTTCATTAGCCGATAATAGAAGATGAATACAATAGTATCTGAAAATATTTAAACATGGAATGGTCCATTGCAAAGGTCTCAGACCAATGAAACCCGAGTTCTAATTCATTTTGCTTGTTGTGTGTGTATAAAGCTGGCCATACACTAGTAGATTTTTGTATGAACATTCATATGAAAATTCTCAATACATTTGCTAATGTCGTTTGGAAGTACTTCAAATTTTCTTTTACCATTCGATTTTGGAGTAAATGGACTTTCCCGAATAAAAACCACATTCATTTTTAGAAATTTGTTAGTTAGTTAAAAAAAATGTTCCATCTCGCTCTTTCAAATTTTCTTGTCACTGTGGTCAAAAACAAACATTGATTTGACCCCACTAATGATTAAAGTGGAGTGCGGGCCATTTTTTTCTTTTTTAAATAAACCCCTGTGACAGTCGCCGCTTGTACATTACAAATCGGCATGTGCTGTATAATATAGTTTTCGCCTTTGTGTAGGTCTTAGGACTTACTTTAAACTCCTGGTCCAGCAAGCAGCCATCCCGATTGTGGACATATGAAGCCTGCTGGGACTCTCTTCCAGGATTAGGTGCAGCTGGCTACCCAGAATGCACCTCCCGATCTTGTGCATGTGCAGTGGGAACGAATCACTGGCCACTGTGTGTATAGTAGGTAAAATAACAGGATACTAGCAGCAGGGAGATGCTCATTGATTCCTGGGATTATTGACACTGCCATCCCAGGAGCCAATGGGAAAATGGAAATGATGTACCTCGCTGCGGGGAGGATGGACGGAAGTACAGCCTTTTCCCTCAACAAAATGTAAAAGATAAAAAAATAAATAAAAAACTATCCGAAAATGAATGGGGATGCAGTCGGCAATAATTGCAGCCGATGTTGTAAATTAGGGTGGAACTCCACTTTAAGAAAACCGAATGAATGTTCTTAAAATTAAACAGAATTCTGCTAGTGTGTGGCCAGCTAAACTCATATGTGTGCATGCTATATTGATCCCATTCTTCAGGAAATTTGTCATTTTTCAGGAGAAAGCCATTCCAAATCTCTGCTGAGCAAGCATGTTAATACCTATGGCGAGGAGCAGAAGTGGAATATATTGACACCTACTGGAGGAATCCTTCAGCAGATTATCTCTGTACAAGAAAATAACACTTGGACAAAGTTTTCGAACGTGTCTGATTTTTTCTATCCTTGAGGTCTGTTGGTTGAGTGTTCAACTGGCCATATCCAAGATAGTGTGGAAATCAGTTGAACTGGGCAACTATCATCTATCAGTATCATCATTCAGTTGGGGAATCATTATTATAGCAGATTTCAAAGGGATTCCAATAGTATGTCATCACCAACATAACGAAAAGAAAGATCGCTGTCTGAATACTCAGGGATGATCAAAAACAAACCTTCTATAGCCAAATCACCAACAAGGAAAGCTGCCCATTTTCAGACCAGTCTGTTATTGAAGAACTACTAATTAATTCCTTTAATTACTAGTGTACAGTACAACAGCAATTTAGCCCTGTAGTAATAGCTAATAGCTCTGCAGTTTTCCTGTTTCTTTTTGGCAAGATGTGGCTGGGTGGAGGGAGGAGCGGGATACCAAAGTGTGAATGACAGACACCTTATTGTGAGTAATATTTTTTTTATGTTGGCCTGCCAGTGGATCGAAGATCTTTCTCAGATGCGAATCTAATATTCTCAGTCTTGTGAATTCAGACAAGATTTTCCTTTCTACTATAGTTCAAATTAAAATGGCAGTCATTTGAAATGACAGATAATGATAAATTGATTGCATAACCCACATTTTGGGAAAGGAAGGTCAACATGACTTCAAAAGTTCCAAACTTCCAGAGTTCAAATGAAGCTGAATGGCCAGAAAGGCAGATACGATTGTATAAAGGCTGATCACTATGTATTTGCAGCTCCTGTACATTTGTTTCTGTTGTCCTCCCCACACTTCCATAATTCCTACATCTGTCAGATTTAGCCATCACTGTAAATAGGCGAATCTGTTGCAAACAAGATGCCTGTGTTGTAGTGTGACAGAATCTAGCCATGTATGATATGATTGTATGAGCATGAGCTATAAACACCTACAGACTTTATAAAGTGGATAATATCACTACATGGGGATTTTTTAAAGTATGATTTTTGTCTTTCAATAGTCTATTTTTACCCCATGATAGAGGCAATATATAGGTTTCGCAATTCACATACAGTGGGGAAAATAATTATTTGATCCCCTGCAGATTTTGCAAGTTTGCCCACTTACAAAGAGATGAAGGGTCCATATTTTTTGTCATAGGTGTATTTTAAATGATAGAGACAGAATATCAACCAACACTCCAGGGTGTTATTGAGTTGCAGTTCAGTAAGTAAAATAAGTATTTGATCCCCAAGCAAAACATGGCTTAGTACTTGGTGGAGAACCCCTTGTTGGCAAGCACAGAAGTAAAATGTTTCTTGTAGTTGGTTACCAGGTTTGCCCACATCTCAGGAGGGATTTTGGTCCACTCTTCTTTACAGATCTTCTCTAAATCCTTAAGGTTTCTTGGCTGTCGCTTGGCAACTCAAAGTTTCAGCCCCCCCCCCCCATAAAGTTTCTATAGGATTAAGGTCTGGAGACCTAGGCCACTCCATGACCTTAATGTGCTTCTTCTTGAGCCACTCCTTTGTTGCCTTGGGGTATGTTTTGGGTCATTGTCATGCTGGAAGACCCATCCACAAACTATCGAGCGATTGATGGTTATTTTTTATTTCTTTCATTTGCGAATAATCACTCCAACAGTTCTCTCCTTCTCACCAAGCTTCTTGCTGATGGTCTTGTAGCTCATTCCAGTCTCGTGCAGGTCTACAATCTTGTCCCTGATGTCCTTTGACAGCTCTTTGGTATTGCCCATGATAATGAGGTTTAAATGGAAGAAAGATTCTGTGGACAGGTGCATTTTCTACACATAACAAGTTGTTGTTAGGATCACCTTCTTAAATTGACAGGACTAATCTGTGTACCACATGAGCACTGTAAAACAGTCTGTGGGAGCCAGAATTATTGTTGGTTGGTAGGGGATCAAATACTTATTTTACTCACTGTACTGCAACTCAATTTATAACATTTGTATAGTTTTTTTTCTGGATTTTTGGTTGATATTCTGTCTCTATCATTTAAAATACTTATATGACGAAAATTATAGACCCTTAATTTCTTTGTAAATGGGCAAACTTACAAAATCTGCAGGGGATTAAATAATTAATTTTCCCCACTGTACAGGGCTATACAATACAGCTGAGAATGTTTATAAGTGTGCTAGGATCATATGGCAGATACATTGTTCAATATATATCTGACACCATTTAATAGGTTATAAGCACAGTCTAGAAAACATTCCCACACCCTATACAATTGGAAAACTACTTTCAAAATCCAAACATTAAAGGACATTCAATGAAAAAAAAATGTGTAACTAAACTCACCATTTTCAGAACTAGTAAATGCTCCAAAAAATAAGTACATTCAGAAGTAAAAAGCTCCCATACAGACTGTTTTCTTTTCCTATTTACTGCACTAGGAACCCCCTTAGGTTCAATATCATGCATGTTTCTGAATTCCTCCCAAGTTTTATCCTGTATTTAGAAGAAAAGCATAATAAATTATGATGATCTACCAAATAAATTAAACATTTTTTACAAATTATTGAAATCTGAACAAGGATACAGTAAAACTAGTTAAATGTGAAAATGACCAAAAACAGAATTATTCTGGCAGGATATAAATCTAACCATGGCTCTAGATATGCACACAAACAACATTTATGTTAATTACAATCATACATGAACTTAAAGCGCATCTGTGGTCAAAATGTAAAATTGTATATTAATTTCCACATTGTATTTTAATTTATTTCTAGCCTACTTCTAATAATCTGTCATTTGTAAACTTACTTTGTGATGTTCTCTACGCATTTACTTACCTGAATTTTGTGACACCTATTTACTATGGCAACTACTGCTGGGTCACAGAAATCCCAGAGCCTGCTTTCTGAACTACAGGGGTTCTGAGCAGCAATTGCAGGAGGCAGAGTCAGTACAGGAATTACTGTTTGCAGGCAGCAGGTACCATTGGATTTGTAATCCTTAGGAATTGGAATATGAATTGAAAGTAAACAGCAGAAGAGAAGCTTAAAAAAAACATGAAGGGGGTCCAAACAGTTGTGGAAAGAGATGGCCAGCTGACAGGCAGCAATCACAACATGAAAGATTTTTCAAGTAAACTTATATTGGATTGTCAAAGATAACTATTGTTTGTATTGTTATTACAATGCCGATGTTATAGAATGAAAGTGTATACTGTGACCATAGAACTCCTTTAAAACTACAATGATTTGTACTTAGCATTAATATTATTATTTGTGCATAATATTTATTAAAGTTCAGCCATAAGCATTTATGTACATTTTGGATAGAGGAGGAAAAGCTTAGAGCTTATGTTTGTGGCCTTTTGGGAGATTCTTCTTCACTGACCATTTATGTAATTGTTAGCTGATCATAAAGTGAAGGGAAATCTGCATACAAACCACATGAAACCTCTAGCCAAAACAGAAAAATACATTTTGGCTAGAGTTGGACTTTAATAAAACTCAGAATTTCCAAATATATATTTGTTATTTAAATATTACAGTATATTATTAGCCACTTAGGCTTTGCAACGATACCTTGACATTGTAAAAACTGTATTCACTGAAATCTGGTATCTTGAAAGAAGACAGGCAGTTTTCCAAATCTGAAATCTGTTTTTGTTTCCCTTTGATAAACTGAAAAGAAAATAAGCAACAGGCATGACATTTTTACAGTACAATTACCTGCTGACGTACAGTATAGAGTATTTTAATCTTGTTAATAACCCACTAATGATTAACAAATCAACCAACCAGATTTGAGCCTAATTCTGCTTTCACACTGATACGGTGCGGTTTGACCACACTGCGAGAGCAGCGCAGTGTACAAGTGAGTTAGCTGCACTTTCCCATAGAGTTCTATTAGGTCCTACAGTTTTGGTGCACTTTCTGAAAGCTCACAGCAGGACCTAATATAGCTCTATGGAAAAGAACAGCCAAACTGCACCAAACCCATGGGTACACTGCTTATTCTCATCTCTATGATATCTGAAAATAATTCCTAGCTGTTGGACCCCCTTGTACGACCCTATATAAAAAGAGCAAACAAAAAAAACTAACCTAAAGGCTATCAGTGTGGCACACCAGACTGGTATTTCCAAAACAAGAGGACTGCAAATATGCACACCCTGGTCTATGCTGATATCACCCTGTATGTCCTTTAACCCTGGCAGTGCTTGAAACTGGGAGCTCAAAAATTCCCTAAGCTTCAAAAAAAACAGTCCAATGATTTTTAAACAAATAAACTTTCATGGTAGAGGGTATTATTATTATTATTTGTATACAGGTTTTATATAGCACCAACAGTTTACACAGCGCTTTACAACTTGAGGGTAGACAGTACAAATACAATACACTTTAATACAGTAGGAATCAGAGGGCCCTGCTCCTTAGATCTTACAATCTAAGAGGGATTTTTACTTTAAATATCATTCCCATTTATATCCAAGTAACAATAAAGACCATTGTTAAAACAAAAACATAAAAAAAAAATGAGATACTCACTGATGTTTTCTTAGAGAAAGGCCATTTTGGTTTCTTAGCATCTAGATAAAAATATTGTGTTATTAATGCCTTCATTTTCACCATCGACAGTACTTGTTTTATACTTGATAAAAAATAATAATAGTGCGTTAATTATTATAAATTGAGAAGTAATTGGAATGCCCAAAAACACATAGTGAGATATTGTGAATAGATGGTACTATATATACAAAAGGACACCAATAAACAAAAAATTGTTTAAACAAAAAATTCACATGCAATCCAAGGTTATTATGCAGATTCTTCTGCGATAACCGTAAATTATTTCACTCCAGGATCCATGCCACACAATAATGTATGATTTGAAAAAAGATTAACACCGCTACCTCTGGGTGCATCGCCTGCTTACCTCATCAATAGACCCACTTGGGTCAAATCACGCTTTAGTGATGTACGTAAAGGATCAACCACATTGGAACAGACCATCCGCTGTTAAGATATAGGATCCTGTATATTCCTCTCTGTACACATTGGGATCCACTCCTTGGGGTTAGATGCTCAAAACAAACGAAAAAGCATCATTGCGCAAGATTGTAAAAACAATGCTTGTTTATTTAAACACAAAATAGTTCACACACTTGGTATATCTTCATTCCCTTGAGAACATCACATGACCTGTGATGCAACACGTCAGGAGGAGCCAGTGACGTCACTTCCGGTGGCTCGTATCCTTGGAAGCACGATGAGGAGGAGAGCTGTCTATGAGCGTTTTATCATAACACGATATACCAAATGTGAGTGGACTATTTTTTTGTTTACATAAACAAGCAATGTTTTTACAATCTTGCTCGATGATGCTTTTTTTTTTGCTTTGAGCATCTAACCCCAAGGAGTGGATCCCAAGGTGTACAGAGAGGAATATACAGGATCCCTTTACTTAACAGCGGATAGTCTATTCCAATGTGGTTGATCCTTTACCTACATCACTAAAGCGTGATTTGACCCAAGGGGGTCTATCAATGTGGTGAGCAGGCATTGCACCCAGAGGTGGCGGTGTTAATCTTTTTTTTTTTAATCACACACTTGTAATAATATTGTGTGGCAGGGAACCTGGAGTGAAATAATTTATGGTTATCACAGAGGAATCTGCATAATAACCTTGGATTGCATGTGAACTTGTATATAGCACATTTTTTCAAATATATTTTTATAATTTTTTGTTTAAACATTTTTTTGTTTATTGGTGTCCTTTGTATATATGTACCAACGATTCACAATATCTCACTACAGATGTGATTTTGGGCATTCCAATTGATTCACAATTTATAATGAATAGCACACTATTATTATTTTTATCACATATTTATTATTGGTGTTAGATCACTATCAAATAGTTGCAGCTGCTCAATATAACCACAATCAGTCCTTTTACATAGCAGCACTTGGGTATTTTATTATATACTTGTTTTATACTACTGGTATAATAAATCTGGAGTAATTGCTTTCTGTGTGTCATTACGGTATAGCTTGCCATCCTAGGAATATGTATTTTACCTAAAAAACACACTGACCAAACTGTCACCTAGATAATATCAAAAGTAGTAGTGTGGAACTATAGAACACACAACTTTTTTTGTCTGTTAAAAATAATTACAAGAACAGAAAACTTCTTATCCCCAAAATAGAAAAAGATGCTACTGGCATGACACACTTTAGTGTTCTGACCACTGGAAGCTGGAGAGGGTAATCAATGATTCCCTCAACCCCTCTCCTCAATACATTCTTATCCTCTTCCTTCCCCCTTTTCCCTACATACCCTTTCCTTTTTCATCCCTCCTCCTATTTCCCCCATTTATTTTTTTCTTTTCTTTCTAGTCCCCGAGAGTAAGGGGACCCACTTAATCTTTACCGGCTTCAGCGTGACACAGCCAGAGGAACTTGGAAGAGTCGGAGCCACTTCCTAAACATGGTTTGTTAGCACTAGATCCGTGGCATCTCACCCCTGCGTTTCTGCTTCAGCACAATAAGTTATGGTGAGATTTATAGAGAAAGTTGTTCCTCTATAGGCCAGGATTAATAAAGCCCACTCTTCCAACTTCCCCATTTTTCTTTTTTGTTCTGTAGTTCTTCCCTCACTCTTCTAGAGCATTTACATCTAAACATCATTACCCCAATGGAGAATATGTTTGCTGCTTAGAGATGTTTAGTCATGTTATATTTCTGTCTGGTTGATACCTACCCATGTGACTATACTCATAGAGTCATTTGTGTCTATGTACTATTCAAAGCTTTTCAATAAAACATTTATGTAAAAAAAAAAAAACAAAAAGAAAAGGATGACTCAGAGACCACCGTGTGAGTTTACTGTTTACTGAACCATTAGGGCAAACATAAGACAAGCAAAACATTAACAAGAAAGCAAACTTGTCAAAGCATTACCAATTCAAAAGAAGCGTATCAATAAAAAATATTCCATGTGAACATGTGACAAGCTCTGTCAAATTTGGCTGTAGGTGAGCTTCACAGGCACATAGAATAGTGCGTACAATCGTTGTCACATGTGAGTGCTGTTCTATGATGCGATACACCATTAGCACAGGTTGTAATGATAAGCCCAGGGATGCGTCAATGACAGTCTAGGTTTACAGGAAGTATTTGGCTGACTCTATATCTTTCAACTAGGTGTGGTGGCAACCAGTGGCAGAGGAGATCACAGTATTTTTCAAAGCTAGAGGGCAAAATCATGCTGGGGCTGAGCTTTCGGACAGAGCAGGAAATAATTAGAACCTCTGGTCATATTATTGCTGTCTGTGTCCCCAGTAAATTCACCCTCTTGAACTGTATACTGCTCACTGTCACAGGGACAGAAAGTGATGGGAAATCCAAAAGTTTAAGTTTTACTAGAACCTGAACTAAAAGGGGAAATCTTCCAATTGAGACGCTTGTTCCATTGATAACTGTTTTTCTCTCTCTTCCTGTCTTGTCTCAAAAACAGGAAGCCAAGGAAAATCTCCCTAACAGGACATATAAAACAGAAAATAAATCAGCAGGGATTCCACCCTTCCCTACTCTATCAAAAAAAAAAGTAGTTTTGGCTATACATACGGTTTAGGTGAAAACTGTGGGGGAGATTTACTAAAACTGGTGCACATAGATCTGTCACCAATCAGCTTCTAGATTTCATTATCAAATCTTAATTGAACAAGCTGAAGTTAAAAGCTGACTGGTTACTATACACAGCTGCACCAGATTCTGTGCGCACCAGTTTTAGTAAATCAGCAGACCCTCCTTATGTCCAAAACATCAGCAGACCCAAAAACATAGGCAGCTGAATTTATCTGCAAAACTTAACTTGTCTTTTTTTCAAATCTTTTATTGAAAGAAACATGAGAGCACGGGTCACAGCATTTACAGTTACATGAAAGGTGGCAGAAAGAATAAACCTCAGGTAGGGTAAAACAACATATCATGTCATGTACAGAGTGGCTAAATACGAGGATGCAAAATATAACAAGGATACATTTCGCTCTTAATAAGTAAGAGTCACCCTATGGCGTTTCTAGAAGATCATGGTTGTAGACCTCCACTACTAAATGCCTAAGTGTCTATTCCATTGCCTTTTAAAGTGCAGCAGTAAGTGACCCCGTGGGCTCCGTCTCAACTTTTCTAGATATTATAAACCGGTGCATAGAAACTAATTCTATAGACACTTTCAAAAAGCATAGACATAGGAAAAGGAAGAAGGGAGAGTTAGGAGGAGGTGAAGAGAGCCACCAAGGCCCAGAGAAGAGTGGAAGGTTGGGGGGGGGGGGTAGAGTGGGGAGGGAAGAGGGAGCGGTAAGGAGGAACGGACAGGGGAAGTGGGGGGGAGTTATCCCCATAAGGGTGTAACTAATGTGCATCTCCCGGGCCATAGTACATCCAGATAGGGTCATTGGATGGCATTAGGGGACTGCTGCCTGTTATCCTAGTTGTGTTAGGAAGGAACTAGTCCATCATGCCGCTTTCAAAAAGGGCCCACCCCTCGTCAGAGAAGGCAAACATTCCAGATTGTTCATGTCTTAGTGTAACGTTCCTGTTGGTGGTTCGGGATGTGAGGATAAACCTTAACTTTTCATCTGGGAAGGGGGACGGGGCCAAGTTTGACCTTGAAAAGGAAAAGCAAAGATCTGTGTTGCTGAATGTACTGACCATTTTGACATGAAGAACATCTACTTTTGCATTTTTCCATTATATGCTCAGTTGCAAATTGTAAGGTTTACTTAAAAAGCCTTGTTCATGCGTGTCCCATGCAGGGTCGTGTTTTGCCAGCACGGGGATGCACGTCTCCCTGAACTCACCCTGGCTGTGTTCGAAGCTGTGCACTTGTGCGGATGTCACATTGGGCACAGCTGCTGTGTCCATGCAGCCTTGTGTCCCAATAGACATATATGGGACTATCGGCCAGGGTAAACACACAAAACCTGTGCATTTCCATGCCAGCAAAACACAGCCCTGCACGGAGCATGCAAGTAATCAGCCCTGTGAATGAGGCTCAAGTAACAACCTGACCAGCCCAAAAGATTTTTTTGTTCCACAAATTCAAACTTCTATCCTACAAGGGGCCCAAGGGTATCTTCTGTGCCCTATAAAAAGCTTGTGCCTATTGCCTCTAAAACTTGTAGGTACTGAATGTCGATCATTAACTGTGTATGTTAAAATGCTTGTAGGATAACAGAATGAAGTGCATAAACTCTTATGGGATTTAATTGCATCTTATACTGTATAGATAGAAGGGACTATACCTCAGCCAAACTCCACTCAAAGGCAGATTATTTTAGCCAGCTTATTTGGCACTTTGTGAACTTACCTGCATTAGGCAACCATGAAGCATTGTACATATAATCAGAGGCGCCATCTGATACCAGAAGATCTCCTGGAAACACCTCCAGACCAGGTATGCTTAGCACTACTGAACTGCGTCGCCTTTCACTCCGTCTTTAAAAACAAAATAATATCATAGTTGTTACAGTTAAAGTGTAAGCCATTTGAGATCCTTTAGGGTATATGCTGTACTCCTCATATACTGTTTACTAATATATGTATGATGCGGGTGCTACAGCTCCTTTAGTATATGCATCAATATGTTTTTATAGCAGATCGGTTTCTGGACTATCTGCCTTATGTTTATTCTCATCTTACACATAATAAGTCTATACAACTCATTATTAATATATTGGACCATAGGCTTTCATCAAGGTCTGGTTACAGTGCTGGTTGCCCTTTACAAACCAAATATGTGAAAGATCAAAGGTCCCCGCAAACGCTTATTTCAGCTAATACTCTCTGACTGACAAGTGTTAATTAACTTTAACAAAAGTAGTTGCGGGCCTTTCTCTGATTATTTGCCCAACTGCTTTGATGAAGGACGATTACTACTTATCTTTATTAAAATTCCAGTATAATTGAAAAAGTAGAATGTCTCTACAACTAGAAAATTTCGTAATGGTGAATTTTACATTTCTGGCAAGAATTCAGTGGGACTTGTCATGCAATTTTTACTCTGCATATTTTTCTCAGTATGGGTAAATCAGAGTTATTTTTATCCACTGTATATTACTAATAATATACTATTTAAGAAAAAGTTTAGGAACCCTAATTATGTGGATTTCTCCATGAATGACTACTAAAATAAAGTCCAATCTCCTTCTGCATCACAGTAATAGACAAACACAATATTTCTAAACTAATAACACACAAACAGTAGTCTCTTATGCCTTTACTAAATACAATTAAAATGGTTTGGGTCAATTTACTTTATTTAAAGCTTATACTTTTTTAAGTAAATTTTCATACCTTGTGTTTAGTATTTGTAGAAAATCTTTATTTTACAAATAGGTGCTTTCTAAATAGAGACCACAGAATAAGCTGTATTTAAACTCTTTGAACTACGTGGGACCACTTGAGCCCTAGCCCTCGTTTTTCAACGATATAGAAAAACATTTCCCACAGGCAGGAGATGTCATTTTTGTGAATGATCACATAAAGAGGTGGGCAGTAGAGCCACTGTGATTGTTAAAACCTTCTACATCACTATGGTCAGAATAATTCAAATTCAGTGGGAAAAAAATGCATCTCATATATACACAGGTTAGGTTCACAATAAGGCCTCATGCACACTGGACGTTAAAATAACGTTATAAAAATGTCAGTAGCTTTGCAGTGAGTTTTTCAACTTTTTTCAACATTTTTGCAATAGCATTTTTTACGGTTTATTAGTGTTTCGTTAGCGTTTTTTTTTTTCAATGGAAAAAAAAACGTTAAAAACGCTGGTGAGCGACATTTTTGAGCATTAGAGCGTTTTTACAGCTGAAAAACGTCTCTCAGAACCCACTAGTTTTGGGTTTTTTGTACAGCTCAAAAACACCACTGCCCAAAATTGCTGATAACAGCCTATGTGTGCATGGAGACATAGGATAACATGATGGAGAATTTAATGACTGTAGAAAAAAATTTCTACAGCCAAAAACAGCTGCTGTAAAAATGTCAAAAAATGTCCAGTGTGCATGAGGCCTAATTCTTATCATCATGCTTTCAGGTTTTGCAAACCACGTGGTGCAAAAGCACTGTGCAGTTTCCATGCCACTGTGTTTTTAAAAAGGTGCAGGGACCTTTTTTCTGCAGGTACAGCAGCCTATTCACAGTAATGGGCTACTGTATTCGTGCAAACATGGCACGCAAAAATTACATATATGTGAATATAGCAACTAAACTGCTTTTTTTTAACCATGCAAAACAAAATGTTGTTTCTTCCATAAACAGTCTTTATGTAGCTCATGGTACAAGTCCTTAAAGTGGACCTTCAGTAATTTTTTCAACTTTCCATCTATTAAATCTTCTGCCCTTGTTGTATTTTAACTTTGGATAGTAAAACATGTTTTACAGTAAATGCCTTATACAGCCCACTTCCTCTTTCTTGTCTGGTCATTAGCTTAGGCTTATGACATCATGCACAGCTTTTTCTCTCACTCCCGTGAGAGTTTGCCAGGAAGGGAGGGGGGGATGAGTCATAAGAGGGCCAATGAGAGTTGTACAGCTGGAGGTGTACCTCTGTGTAAATCCAGGAAGTGAACAAGCAGCAGCTTGGGGTAAAACTCCTTTCACACATATTTAGGAACGGTAAATTACTTTCCTTTATAGAAATGCAGGCCAAATTTAACTTGCCGGATAACTTTCTATTCATACCTTCAATTGCGACATGCGGTTGCGGCGCAGGGGGACACTGGTGGATGGACATTGTCGCCCACTCCTGTGTTCCATGTGTTGCAGTCCAGTAGTGTAACTAAAGGAATTATATCCCAATGCTACCAGATGCTACTAGCAAGACACCTGCGGGTCTATCCTTGCAATGCAGCATCTGCTGGGAGGGGGACCTTGGCCAGATTACAGGTGAGCAGTGGAAGGAGGCCCTACAAACCATATCCACGTGTTCCCTTAATGTTGCACAAAAGGTTTCCCAATTGTTCATAGCACTGAGAGTGTACTATACCCCGAAAAAGCTGTATAAAATAGGCAGGGTGGCAGATCCTCTATGTTCCCGGTGCAGACAGCACGAAGGGGACCTCATTCACCTCCTATGGAGATGTCCGAAGCTCCATCGGTACTGGAGTGAAGTGATGGGCACACTCAATGGGGTATTTCAGACAAAGGTTCCCATAGATCCTAGGTGTTGTATACTGGGGGTCCTGGAAGAGGAGATCCCTGAGGAATCGGTCAGGGTCGCGTTCTCCAGGGCTCTATTCCAGGCCAGAAAACTCATCCTCATGGGCTGGAAATCTACGCGGCCACCCACTAGCGGCTCCTGGGTGGAACATATGGGACAAACCCTCATAAGGGAAAAATACATATACCAACACAGGGGTTGCCCGGGCAGGTTTGAACGAATTTGGTCAAAATGGCTAGACACACCAGGATTAAGCCCGAGAGAGCTAGTGATGTCCAGACTCCTGCAATCTCTTTAAACAGGATGAGGGGATGCATGACAGAATGTATAATATAGGCTGTGCGGGCAGGGGGGTGGAACCGGGGAGAGGTGACATATTGATGGTTGGAGAAATGCATTAGGTTGATAGATCAGTTGAAACAAAATACTGTATACATGAACATGAGCCGAACAGGAAATAACAATGTATCTTTAATTGCAAACCAAGCACTGATTATTGTTGGAATAATATGTGAATGTTCACTAAAACCTTTTTTGATTTAAAAAAAAAGAACAAGCAGCAGCTTCAGCTGCCCACAGTTAAAATGGATGCAGCCAGACTTAGTGGAGGAAGATTTCTGTAGCATATTTGGCAAGTACAGAATCACAGTATATATAAAATAATATGCAAAGTGGTTGGAGGGAAGCTTCAGAATGGCAAAGAGGTTTTTATTACAAATTATGTGAGCAGACTGCGGTTCCTCTTTAAAATTAACTGGTGCTTTTCACAGGCAGGGCAAAGTAAATGTTTAACGCAAAGCAAAACTGTAGCTTCACTGAACTTTTACATAATGCGTATGACTTGTACATTATGGTGAGCTCAACTCTTGGTTTGCCCTTTTCCAGTACTAACAGTTTAGAGCTGCCCCATGCCAATCGTTATGCCTCCACTTCTAGGTTTTCATTGTTCTTCCTTGGCCATTGATGATGTAATTTTTCTGACACTTGGCTGAGAGTGTAAAGTGCACTGCACATGTACCGCAGGCAGAATACAGTATGGGAAAAAAATTCTAGGAGCAGGACAAAAGGTTTTTTGCAGAAGAAACAAACATAAATAAATCTCTTTTTTTTATAAGTATAGTTATGCATTAATTGCTGCCCTACCCAGCTTTGCATAGTTTCCATTCCTACACAGCTCTAGTCAGTGGCCAGCAGCAAAAAGTACACAGTACTTCTGAGTACTACTGAGTCCCTGTTCCTCAGTAACAATGCTGGCGCTTGGTCACTCTGGCACCCAGCACTGTCACCTGGTGGCGGGGAGTAGCTGTGTACAAACGTATCAAAAAGAGGTGGTTTCAGTAGGAATAGGACGATCATTGCTTCATGAATAATCGTGCATTCTTAGGGTAATAATGTAGAAGACAATCTGGAGTTGAGCACATTTATGAACTGTTAGGTGAAATTGAATTTGTGTTTACAAGGTTTCATGTGTTCATGTGTAAAGCAGTCATATGTGATGGAAAAGCTATCACTCTATAGATGAGGCTGATTCAGGTGATTACTGTAGCAAGCTTGTGAAAGTTCAAAGTTTTCGTATTCACTAATACGCTCAGATTGAGAAGTGTTTATTAAACGTTAACACAGGAAGTTGCTGACCTCTCTCTTATTATTTTGCCTAACTTCTTTCTTAAAGGAAGATTACTACTTATCTTTATCTTATCTGTACAGTTATCTCAGTTACAGTATTTCATGTAGTAACAAAGTTTGGCCTAAAGCCCTGTACGTACGGGCCAAATATCGGGCGGCATCACCCGGTTCAATAGACACCGGCTGATATTCGGCCCGTGTGTACTGCAGCCAGTCCAACAAGGGCATGACCATAAAAACCGAAAGAAAAGAGAAACAAGGGCGCACCAGCCTTGTGCATTATCTTTTAAAACATTTATTGAATAAAAATAGTAAAAAGAAACAACTCACAAGCAATTGGTAGAGGAGGCACAACATATAGGTGCACCGACAAACATCATGCGACTTGGGATGAGCGAAACCTTCCAAAGATCATGGAGGAACGCACAGGCATCACAATCAGCTAACGCGTTTCGAAGGGAACGTCCCTTCTTCATCAGAGCTATGCAGTGAACTCTCCCTCAACAGTCCCCATTTATAAGTGCCTGAGTGTCAGTGAAACAGGGATGGGATATGGGGCTCCTCCCCCTCAAAAGATCCCTCCCTCCTAAGCCCTCCAATCATACGGGCAAAACTCCAATTAATATACAGAGAATAAGTGGTGGATCATGGTGTGCTATGCACACAGAATACAAAAACAGCAAGTAACTTAAGGTGTATCAAACATACCAAATATAGACCATAGTGAACAGTAACAACAATGGTGAGATGGAATCCCCCGCTTTAAACATCACCAATCGCATCGAGAGATGTACAAAGGTATGGGGCCATGGATTCCCACTCACCAATTTTGCCCGTACGATTGGAGGGCTTAGGAGGGAGGGATCTTTTGAGGGGGAGGAGCCCCATATCCCATCCCTGTTTCACTGACACTCAGGCACTTATAAATGGGGACTGTTGAGGGAGAGTTCACTGCATAGCTCTGATGAAGAAGGGACGTTCCCTTCGAAACGCGTTAGCTGATTGTGATGCCTGTGCGTTCCTCCACGATCTTTGGAAGGTTTCGCTCATCTCAAGTCGCATGATGTTTGTCGGTGCACCTATATGTTGTGCCTCCTCTACCAATTGCTTGTGAGGTGTTTCTTTTTACTATTTTTATTCAATAAATGTTTTAAAAGATAATGTACAAGGCTGGTGCGCCCTTGTTTCTCTTTTCTTTCGGTTTCTACTAGGATATCCCCATCCTTGAGGGCAGCAAGGCCTTGGTTGACGTATTATTTATATGGTGATCCACCTGTGCGCAGGAGTCGTTTTTTCTTTTTTGCCATGACCGTAAAAAGGTCTGCCGACCGACTCCCGGTCAGCGCTCCCAGCCGATGCCGCCCCCCCAGAACATTCTGTCCCCCTGTCAGAACACAATAGAACAACAGGGTATATCACTCCGACCTGAGCTATCAGGTTTTTTTTCCTTCAGCCCACTGGGTTGAACAAAAATAGAAAAAAACTAGAAGTGTGTATGAGGCTTTAAACACTGGACTGAAAAAGTCAAAACAATACAATGGACAAAGGTTTGGGAAATCCCATTAACAATGACTATAGATTAGTAAATAATGATCATGATTTGTAATTGTTATTTTAATGAAATGTATAATGAAATACACATGAATATTGGTTATAGGAAATCAGGTGGACACTGATATACATCTCTTAAAATTTGTTTAGAGGTTTAGAGTCAATTCTCTTTTAGATATATTGTACATGTTAAAGAGATTAGCTTGACGTTAATTATTAAGAATGTATATTGATGGCCAAACACAAAACAATGAACAGATGAACAATGACAAAATCAATAGTTTAAACAGTCTTTCCCTTGAAAAGGCTGTTTGACACAATCAAAAAGAAAACTGATTTGGTCAAATTCAACTACATGTATTCGTCACTACTATGTGGGCTCACCCTTCACACACTTTACCTGCACACTCTGGGTGCTGTCCTTCCTACCACACTGCTTCTCTTGCATATATACCCCACGGCGTACCCTTCCGTTCTCCTATTCCTACATATAGGCCACCATCATACCATCCAACACTCCTCACCTGCGCATACTGCCTACTGTCATACCTTTTACACTCTTCGTTTGCACATACTGTGCCTTCTCATACCCAGCATACTACCAATCCTCTCCCTTACATACTTCCTTCTTTCATACACTCTGTACTTTTTTTCTGCATATATTGCTCATCTTATACCCTCTGTATTCCTTTCCTGCTTACACTGCGCCCTCTCCTACCCTACAGCAACCCTCTTCTGCATATGCAGGCCACCATCATACCCTTTGGCACTTCTGTCCTGCACATACTCTCCGCTGTCATACCCTCCATTCTCCTCTCCTGCACATACTGCCCCTTCTCATACTCTTCGGCAATCCCCTTCTGCACATATGGGCTGCCATTATACCCTCCAGCACTCGGCACCTGCACATACTGCCACTGCCCCCCCCCCCACCTTTATACTCTGGGCACTCGTTTCCTGGACTTACCACTCCCTCTCAAACTCCAGCAATCCTTTCCTGCACATAGTGCTCCCTCTCCTACCCCCATCTGTTACTCCACTCCTGAGCAAATGTCCCCCTTTTATATCCTATACACTTCTCTCCTACACACACTGGATGCTTTGATACCCTCTGTAACCTTCAACTTCATGGAGTTTGACTTTATTAAAAACTTCAAGTTTTACGGGATTAATTATAAAACTACTTTACTTGTAGCTCAGCCCCCCTACCAGTTTTTATTGTTTTTTTTTGTTTCCCTGCAGCACACAGGCAGATCAGTGTAGAATGTGTTCATTCTCTGTTCATTCAACAGACGTACCTCACTGATCATGAAGTTACCTCTCACAACTTTATAGGTTTCAGATAAAATATGGGCCCTTGCAGGGGCGTAACTAGAAATAGCAGGGCCCCATAGCAAAATGTTGTATGGGGCCCCCCTGCAAACAGCCCCCCCACAGCTGCCCTAGTGTCAATGCAGCGTGACCTGTGCCCCATGCAGCGTGACCTGTGCCCCATGCAGCGTGACCTGTGCCCCATACAGCGTGACCTGTGCCCCATACAGAGTGACCTGTGCCCCATATAACGTGACCTTTGCCCCATATAACATGACCTGTGCCCCATACAGCCTCACCTATTCAGAGGAAGAGGCAAGCCACCCGGATCAGCAGAGAGCGGGATCGCCCACTGTAATAGCTTTCATTTGAATTTCCCGTCTTCCCGGGGCTCATCGTCACATAGCCCCACCTCTTGGCCCGACGCCTTTGATGACGTCACATGTCCCGCATTGGATCGGCATTCTCTCTATCAAAGGCGCCGGGCCAAGAGGTGGAGCTATGTGACGTGAGCCCCGGGAACACTGGAAGTTCTAATGAAAGCTATTACATCGGGCAATTCAGCTCTCTGCTGATACGGACAGCTCACCTCTTCCTCTCCTCTCTCTTCCCCTGGCTGGGAGACTGTGCCAGCGGTGCTCTCATCCTCACCGGGCCCCACTCGGCTGCGGGCCCCATAGCGCCCGCATGGGTCACTATGGTGGTAGTTCCGCTCCTGGGCCCTTGATCCTAATACATCACATTTACCACACAGCTTTATTTACTTACATGCATTGCCATTTTAGCCATTCTACATTGTTGGAAAGTGGCAATTATACAGTCGGATGTAATTAGCTAATGTAATATATTGTTAGTTATGACATGACAGTAACCACCCCACCCCAAAAAGAATATTTGGGGAGGGAATGGTTGTGGTATGTTGTTGGGCTTGATATGATGGTACAAAATAAATCTAAACTGGCTCTTTGACAGAATCAAAGTTGTTACCAAAGGAACAAAACACCAATATGAACTTTATTGACTTGAAATGTTATGTACATCGTAATCTGGATATGTCCGTGCTCCATTTACATTTATCTCAGAGCAGAATCTGTACTGCAAATAAGGTCCATTGAAGCCTGGGTGAAACTCCTGTGAAGTGTAGAAGAACCAAAAATGACTTACCAGAGGGTTTAGCTGAGCAGAAAGCCATTTATTTCTCTTAGATGGGAAAAAATAAATGTGTTCATAGACATTAAATAAATATTTGCAAAATCTGCTTCTTTGTGTTTGGATAAGGACAGAATTGAAAACCGTGCAATCTATGCAGACATCCCCTAGCTGATCTCAGCTTGGTTGGATTTTTATCAGATAATTGCTATTTTACCAAGAGAAGGTCAGGCTGTATTTCTACTTGGTGACTAAACAACCAATACAAGCATGTATATTTATTCTGTGATCATAGTAAGGAACAAATATTAATGAATAACTTCATCTCAAGTCTAATAAGACCCCACGCACACTGGGCGTTTGCCCAGCTCTCCTAAATGCCTTTTCTTCCTGGCTTGGACAGAAAAAACACTTGACAACTGGCAACAGGTTTAGGTGCCTCAAGCACTTAGGTGTTAATTCATTTCATTGGCCAGAATAATAATTTATTCTGACTATTGAAATTAATTAACCCTCAAGTGTTAAATGTTAACACAGGTTTAGATGTGTTAATACGCGTCAAGCAATTGTTCTGCCAAAACACTGCTGCTCCTGAACACGCTGGCAGCTGTTTTTTTTTTTTTTTTGCCTTTAAACGCCCATGTGTGCATGGACACATACACTATATTGTAAAAGTATTGGGACACCTGCCTCTACATGCACATGCACTTTAGTGGCATCCCAGTGTTAGTCCGCAGGGTTCAATATTGAGTTGGCCCACCCTTTGCAGGTGCTTCAAGCGAGCTTTGTCATAAAGTTCTATGGAGGCTTTGAAGACATACCACTAAAGCGACATGTGGTATATTTTTTGAAGTAAGTAGCCCTTATGCCGTGTACACACGACCGGACTTTGACAGCAAAGGTCCGACGGAACGAATCCTCCGGACAATCCGATCGTGTGTGGGCTTCATCGAACCTTTGCTGTGGAAAAATCAGACAGACTTTAGATTTGGAACATGTTTCAAATCTTTCCGACGGACTCGAGTCCGGTCGAAAAAACCATTCATCTGTATGCTAATCCGACGGACTAAAACCGACGCTAGGGCAGCTATTGGCTACTGGCTATGAACTTCCTTATTTTAGTCTGGTCTTAAGTCATCACGTTCGAATTGATCGGACTTTGGTGTGATCGTGTGTAGGCAAGTCCTTTGTGTCGGAACTCCGTCGAAAGTCTGTCAAAAAAGTCCTTCGGAGTTCAGTCCGTCGATAGTCTACTCGTGTGTACACAGCATTAGGGCTAGTTTACACTTGCTTCGAAACAAGGCTTCAGACAGGCTTTGTTAAACACCATTCAAATACCCTGTCACTAACTAAAATAGCTTACAGTCCTGTTTAGAGCTTGCTTTTGCTTTGCTTCAGCTTTGCTTCAAAAATTATACCCCATGTCGCTTTAGTGGGGCCTCAAAGCCACCATAGAACTCTATGGCAAAGCTCGCTTGAAGCACCTGCAGCTTTGAGAGGCTTTATTTCAGCTTTAGCTTCCCTTTGTTTTGGATAAATTGCAGGCATGAGATATCCATACACACACACAGGGCATCTGCCAACCTTCAAAAGAGCATCACTAAAGCTTCCCCGAAGCATCACCAAAGCTTCATCGAAGCACCACCGAAGCATCGCAAACATATCATAAAAGCATGTTGAAGCGGTAGGCACTTTAATGTGTGTTGAAGCAGAAGCAAGCGTAAATGAGCCCTAATAGCTGCAAAGGGTGGGCCAACTCAATATTGAACACAACGGACTAAGACTGGGATGCCATTAAAGTTCATGTGCATGTAAAGGCAGGCGTCCCAATAATTTTCACAATATAGTGCAGGCTAACATGGAAGGACGTTTAAAGGTAGAAAAAACAACGTTCAGTATGCATGAGGCCCAATAAGTTTTGCAGATACAGCAGGGGAGAAGGGGAAATCTCCAAATCTAGCATTTTATATGCTGTCTAAACATTGTACTATTTATTTTTGTCAGGTTTATTCACTTCTGACGAAGGTCTTCAATTTCCCCAAAGTATATAAAAAATAATTTCATGCAAGATAGGCAGATTTAAAACTGAATGGGACTCTCATTGCTAATGGGTACAGGCAATTATAGAAAACCAGATGTCTTCCCAAAGACAAAGACAAAGACGATAGGCAGGGAAACAGACCTGTTATTTCTAGACCCCACGCTGCTTCTTATATAGTGTACCTGACAGCCTAAAGCTGCGTACACACGATCAGATTTTCCGACGGGAAATGTGTGATGACAGGCTATTGACGGAAAATCCAACCGTTTGTACGCTCCATCAGACAATTGTTGTCAGATTTTCTGCAGACAAATGTTGGATGGCAGGCTTTAAAATTTTCCGCGGACAAATGTCTGTTGTCGGATTTTCCAAACGTGTGTACACAAGTCCATCGGACAAAAGTCCAAAGTACAAACACGCATGCTCGGAAGCAAGGACGAACCAGAAGCGGTCGGTCTTGTAAACTAGCGTTCGTAATGGATAATTAACATTCGTGATGTGTCAAATTATGAAATCTCGAAATGCAGCGCACATTTCTCTTCTTCTTTAATGGGATAATAATGAAGCTTTGCTGGTGATACTGATGAAGTTTTTACAAACTAATTTTCAAAGGCTTTTTTTTTTCTAGTTATATCAAGAATATTATTATGCTTTTCTTTTGGGCAAGTTACCACAACACCATTATCCCGTAGTTTTTAAGATCAAAGATACAACTATGTTGGTGTTCCTTGTCAATTTTACTTTGTTTTTTTTTTTTAAATGTAACTGCCTACTCTCAAACTGTCATTTGAAGTAAAACACATAGCCAAGTATTATTCTACACAATTTTTTTATTGTGCATTAAAAAAAAAATTAGACATGCTATCTGCCAATAGAACAAAAAGTGCATTCTATGCATCCAAAAATATAGAAAATATAACAAATAAAATTATTATTATTCAACCAAAAAAAAATAAAAGCCTCATGCATGTGTCCTGCTTCTTAATATAGGGGGTCAACAATGCCAACAGTTGGTGTAAGCAGGGGTCCGTCATCCGGAGATAAGTCCGAAAAACAACCGGATTATTCTCCTGGAGCTCCCGTAGCAAAGGCATATGACATAATTGGTCACGATTAATAAAGCAACCAATTTTTGGTCCAAGAACTCCTCCTCCTCCTGTTCCTGGACTGGACTTGGATCAAAGCAATAACTCCAAGGCCAATAATAAATAACACGTTATCTCCTCTGATTCCGCAACATGTATTTTTGATAAACGGCCGTTCAGAAACGAACTGAAAGTACAACATGAAAAGCTTGAAACACGAAATTTGCAGAAAGAGCCCAAAGGGTAGCGCTAAGGAGCTGAAAAACCAAGTAGTACGTCACTACATTCGTGTTTGTTGGCCGACAATTCCTTGCCGTTTGTATGCAAGAAAAAATCCAGGCACACGCCTTCAGACAAAAGTCCGAGGTTTTGTCTGCAGAAAATCTGATCGTGTGTACGAGGCTTAAAGCGGAAGCAAACCCATCCATAAAACAGTTTCATTTCCAGCACGTGCCGGAAATGTAACACTCCCATTGGTTGTGCTCCTCAACCAAACTGTCAAACCATCCAATGGCTGGTGTCTAAACTGATCACATGTGCAGCATCATGGCAGTTGTAGATTAAACAAAGGCAAAGATGGCAGCTTCCTTGGCTGAAAACAATAGGAGGGTTTACTTACACTTTAAGTTCATGTAAGTGTGGTTAACGCCATTATACTCTTTCCTTAGGAGCCCCATATGGGAACATTAATTATGTCAATTTTGAATGCAGATAGAAACGTTTAACTCTGGCACACCTCCTCCTACATCACAATCTTGGTCACTCAGTATTATGGGTGGCCGCATTGACCAATGCTAAAATTTAAAGTGTTACCAAACCCGCAGCAGTAACATCAGTCTGTATATGCAGTAAAGCATTCGTATAATGCTCACTGTGGAACCTAAGGGGTTAATCCTCCGCATTGTGTAAAAAGGCTGTTTGCTCCTGGCTTCTCTGATCCACCCCTCTTTCCATTGTCCCCTGATAATTTCCATAATGTCTATGGAGTCAGGCTCCACATATGTTTAGTTTGGTGGGTATTGCTAGAGAGTTTTTTTTTTTGGGAGAGTGCATGTGATTAGCATAGGGCCAATGAGCACTGTCCAGACAGAGGGTCAGGGGTCTTGCAATGTCATGCAGGTCATGCAGAAAACTCCTCCTACAAGCTTTAACCAGTGCTTGGCTGGACACTGTATAACGGAGAGGATATTCAGCGCTGACAACAAACAGGACACAGATATAAATAAACTGCTAGCAAACACTAAAGGTAAATCCAAAAACCTCAATTAAACATATGCATCTAGACAGTGCTGCGCAATTAATAAGTGTCCATAAATGATCAGTTGGTGTGTGTTTATCTTAAACTAAATGGAAAGTGCAGGTGACACACACACAGGAGACAAGGATCTCTGATCCGGTGACAGTGACCCCTCCACCACACATGGATGGCCTCTCACCTCAAGGAGAGAAAGGTTTTGAGCTTCTTAGATTGCTACTTTCTCAGAAACAAAGGAAAAAGAAATGGTTAGAAAGCCAGATTAAGGAGATTACTGATCGTATTGAAAGTTTGAAGGATTCTACTGAATTTATTCAATTGTCAGGAGAATTAAAATCCAAACTTATCAAATGGGACAAAGAAGCACGGGATAAAAAGAGGAAGAAATTCCTACGTGATCTCAATGATTTTGGTGGTAAACAAATTTTCAAATGGCAATTTCTGGAGATACCACCACCTGGGAATCCTGAGAGATTATTTATGGACACCACAGAATCTTTACCTAATGTTCCCACTCAGGTGAATCTCACTCAAGATGCATCTGGGATTCTACCCCAGCAAACCCAAGATGCATCCATCAATTATACTACCCCTAGACGTGGAGGCCGTGGAGCTCCGAGATCTAGGAGGCGTGGCCGAGGTAGAGGGAATCATCATCCCTATCCGGTTCGCTCATATAATAATTATGAACAGTATCCACCTCACTCAGATGATTATGCATGGAAAACTGTACCATCTAGAGGAAGGGGACAATCACAGGGTAGGGGTAACTATGCATTCAGAGGAGCCCCAGTCCCTACTTATAATAGTTATGCCCCTTTACAAAATCATTGGGAAGATCAACAATTTAGTCAGGACCATTTTTTAGGTCAAGAGAGGACCCCTTGGAGGGGACCTCCTCCGCACACCCCGGTTTAGGTGAGAGATACCAAAGATCACAGGATCCCTCAGGATCAAAGAAAAGGTCAAGCCAGCCTAAAAAGAAAAAGCAGAGAGAATGCAGGGGGGGGGGGAAGATGAGCCCAAAAGGCAAAGACCCCATTAGGCACCGGGATATTCAATTTAAGTGGCACTCCCTTAACTGCAGATGAAACGTTGGTTCTTGATAGGGGTTTAAAGTTTGCTCCTGTCCATAACCTGAATAAATTTCAGGCTTTTATCAATGTACAGAAATATATTCGTAATCTAAATATTAAGAAATATTTTCTTTCTAACCCAATACAGCAAAATTCTTCCCAATCTCAATCTGGCCCTATGCATTCCAATCTTCGGAATCGATCAGTTTTCAATCCTTTGTGTAGTGACAATAGACATCTGGAGGTTTTTAGGAACATGGTCTGTCATGATCTTGACCAACTTAAAATTAAGAAGGTCAGAGATTCCCAAAATATAAAAAGAGGTATATCCTCTTTAGAACAAAGAAAGGATATAGTGATCCGGCCGGCTGACAAGAGTGGGGGGTTAGTTGTACTTAGTAAAGTTTACTATCAAGCAGAAATGTTCAGATTACTGAATGATCAGAATACTTACCAATTACTTAGGGGTGACCCTATGCTGGCTTTTAAGAATAGTTTGCATTCTTTGGTAGAAGATGGTAAAAGTAAGGGAATTCTGAATCCCAAGGAGGCATCCTACCTTGATCCTTTTTATTGTTGGACTCCTATTATTTACATTCTACCAAAGCTGCATAAAAATCCTGACCAACCGCCTGGCCGCCCAATTGTGAATGGAATCGATTCAGTCACTTCCAGGCTTGGCTAATATCTCGACTTTTTCCTGCAGCCACTTGTTACCAAAACTAGGGCCTTTCTACGTGATACCAAACAGATTCTTCAAATATTACATACTCTTCCATGTACCTCTTCCAGTATATTGATCACCACCGACGTAGGATCACTATATACTATTATTGACCATAAGGAAGCCTTGAATTCAGTAAAATGGGCCTTAGCAGCTACTGATCTCTTAAGGGACCATGTCTCATTTTTATTAGAGAGTCTGGAGTTTTGCTTGCTGAATAATTATTTTTGGTTCAATGGGGAATATTTTTTGCAGATACGAGGCATAGCCATGGGTGCCCGTTTTGCTCCCAGTGTGGCCAACTTGTTTATGGCCCACTGGGAGGAGGATGTTATATTCCATGACCCTCCACCCCAATTGTCATGTTATAGGAGGCACATTGATGATTTGATAATGGTCTGGGAGGGTGATATGTCTAGTTTTCAGGTATTCATGGACAAGTTAAACAATAACAACAAAAATATTCAGCTCTCTTGGACAATAGATCAGCAACAGATCACTTTCTTAGATCTGGAAATTTTTAAAAGTGAGGTTGGTTTTCAGACTAGAAATCACTTTAAGGCCACTGATAGGAATGCTTATATTCCACTAACCACCTGCCATCATAAGTCATGGTTGTGTAATATCCCGAGAGGCCAATTTATTCGGCTTAGACGCAATTGTACGTCAGATGATGACTTGTTATCACAATCTCAGATTTTAGCAGCCAGGTTTAAGGAGAAAGGTTATACACAGTCCATGATAGATTTGGAAATTGAGAGAAGTAAGGTCCACAGATAGGAGTACCATAGTGGCAGATAAGGTAAAAACTACTGAAGGGGAAGACAATACAGCGGGGTATAGAGTGGTATTGGATTAAACTTGAAAGAATCATAGTCAAACATTGGCCAATTCTTAAATGTGATCAGACCTTGGGACCAGTTCTTCCCCAACACCCCAGGTTCATTTACCGTAAAGCCCCCTCCCTTCGTGACCGTTTGGCACCAGGGGTAGTTGACCCACCCATAATTGCAGATAATGGGCTTTTCAGTTTTCTGTCTGGCTTTTATGCGTGTGGCAGATGTGCTACCTTCAGGAAAGCCAGTAGAAACATCAAGAAGCGGAAAGAATTTGTTTCTAGTGTTACTCATAAATGTTATCAGATTGAGGGCCTCATTACATGCTCATCTGTGGGGGTGGTTTATATGCTGGAGTGCGACTGCGGCCTACAGTATGTGGGCCGCACCTCTAGAGCACTACATGTAAGGGTGGGAGAACATATTAGTAACATCAAAAGGGGAGTGAAGACCCATAGTGTGTCTAGGCACTTCAGATTATGTCATCAAAGAGATCCTAAATGTCTTAAGTTCTGGGGGATAGAAAAGGTCCCCCGTCATTGGAGAGGAGGCCACTATATTAGACAGTTGAGTCGCAGAGAATCCTTCTGGATTTATGAAACTAAGGTTTTGTTGCCAGCAGGAATGAATGTAGATTTCGATCTCAACTGTTTTATCTCCAATAGATAGGTTTATGATTTTTATATCTTTTTAATATTCTTTTTTGTTTTATGCTAATATGTGTCATTTTTGTAGTGTCATTTTTTATAGTGTCATTATTTATAATGTAATTTGTCATTGAGATGGCCATGGTCTGACGTCTGCGATTTATTTAAAATTTATTATCTTCATTTTTTAATTTGAAATAAGCAATAAGTTGTCTAATAGAAAGAAGGATAAAGAGAGTAATTAATCCTTTGTAGGTGGTGGACTCTTCTCTTTCTTTGTGTTTTATATTTGTTTTTATATACTAGAGGAACGACTGTTCTCTATAAGTAATTTTATATGAATTATCACTGTTTCTCGTACCCATAAGCACAACAGCACTTTTTATGTATCTATTCCTAGTAACAGCCTATTGGTTTCTGTGAGATGAATCGGTCATTCGACCGCTGTATCTAGTCTCCTGATTGGCATGTTGTTGGTTACCTTGACAATATATTCTAACAATGTGGGCCGTCTGCGTGTATCCTGCCCCACGCTGAGGAAGTCCCGCCTTTGGACGTAACGCGTACCGGGGTCAGGTGTCATGCATGACGTCACCCACGGTCATCTCTTTTGATACTATCTCACGCTTGTCCGCCGGCACTTGGATCTGAGTGCGGCTGCATGTAAGTGTAATACCTTCTTTTATATATCAATAAATTCCATACAGAGAGCACTAGATTGCGTTATTTCTTTGCATATACGAAATTACTGATCTGGATGAGCGCTGGAACTTGCATCTGTGGACTGCTCTGTTAGGACTGCCTCACCTGCTAATTGATTCCTGCTATGTGACCTGTTTCAGGTCGAATCCTTAAGGTTAGAGGCCATCCATGTGTGGTGGAGGGATCACTGTCACCGGATCAGAGGTCCTTGTCTCCTGTGTGGGTGTCACCTGCACTTTCCATTTAGTTTAAGATAAACACACACCAACTGATCATTCTTGGCTGGACACTGCTAGAAGTCACAAGACTGCTATATACTGCTGATGAGAAAAAGTATTTAGCAGATTATATTTACTAACATAATTGCATTTCCATGTTCTGTGTACTATGGGAGACCAGATATAGTGAATGCAGGGTCCTGGGTTAAGTAACACTTTAAAGAGGAGGTCCAGCCAAAAAAAAAAAAAAAATCTAAAAGTCAGCAGCTACAAATACTGTAGCTGCTGACTTTTAATATTAGGGCATTTACCTGTCCAGGGAACCCGCGATGTCGGCACCCCAGCTGATCTTCAGATCGACTCCCAGGTGCTGCCCCTGCCATTCCTGGTAAGGGAATCAGGCAGTGAATCGCTAATTGGCACGGTGGCGGGGAAGGAGGAGGGGGGCCAAACTTACGGAAGATCGGGCCGCAGCCCATCTCCCGGAAGTAGGGAAGGGGACCTGTCCCCCCCCTCCTCCCTGAAAGGTGCCAATTATGACACCAGAGGGGGGAGGAAGCATATAAGCGGAGGTTCCACTTTTGGGTGGAACTCCGCTTTAACTTTCTCAGCTGAAGCCAATATTTATGTTAATATTTAAAATGGGTTTACCTTACAATAAATCTATACCCAAACTGTGGACATTAAAGTTTCCACATCTTTTGTTAATTTTTGCTATGGTTTGCTTATATTAGAAGGCTGGCAAGATTCTGCTCTCTATAGAAAGCCACCGTTGACACCTGAGCATTTTGTAGCCTGAAGCTCCTAAATGCTCAACAACCAAAATCCTATGTACAGTATTTCAATGGTGTTCACATATGAGCACTCTACGCTACGTGAGCTACTTTTGAGGCAGAACTGGGCTTCCAGTCCTCATAGTTTTGAATGGGAACACCTGAAAACATGTAAATCTAGCGTTTTCATGCACTTTTTTCAGGCCTTTGTACAAGCTTTTTTAGTCAGTAAGAAGCGGACTCCTCTTCCTAGTACTTTCCATCTGCTAAAACGAAAATACCTGAAGCTTGAATACATGTGTAAAATGTTTGAAAGACTCTTCTAAAACACTTGTGTATGTGTGCAAAACTCTCAAAAAATAGAGCTGATAATCACTCTGCTCAGGTGTGACTGCAGCTATAAGGAGTTCTGATTTCAGTATCTTCTGTTGTGAATTTTAGAGACATATCTCTCCACAATGCCTATAGCTACAGAGCTGAATACGGTCTTGTGCAAAAATGTCATTTTATTGCTTGTTCAGAATATGTAAATACTGTAATGTTCAAAGTCTTGGGCTGGCCTTTTAAGGCTGAGCAAAACTTACATTGCCTTTACCTGGAAACAACAATGATTGGCCAGCTCATGTTTAGAGCACCTGTTGCACACATCATCAGTGGTCGTGATAAAGGATGCTACCTGGTATACACTTCTGCCTGACCCTCCTGTGTTATCAGACTCCCTGTTACTTCTTGGTCTGCTCTGACCTGCTCCATCTATGCACCAGTCCTTGCTGCCCAGCAAACATCTGCAGTGGTGCACCACATGTACCAGCCATCCCGCTCTGCCCAAGGTACTGCTCATGGTATATGCTGTCAAATATTGAATTGTCTGCATATGTAGCACTTCTCAACAGTTTTGCTGTCATCTATACTCCTGACTTGACAAGTCTGAGCACGTTTACTTTAACTCACCTATACTAAAATCAACCTTGCATAATAGGCACCTAAATGGTGTGTCTATCTATGCACATGGTCTGATCTTTAGACTAATATCCTATAGCATTTTTGGTTCCTAAAGATAGGTGGCTGCATAAAGTTTAAAAGCCTATTTATGTTCATGTTTTATAAAAATGCATGCATTCCCAAACATGTCGGTCATGCTGAACCATTAAAAAAAAAAAAAAAAAAGATGATAAAGATGACACACAATCTCTTCTGTTTCTGTGCAACATTTTTCAAAAAGACAAAAAAGGATCTAAGCCTATGCAATTGGTGCAGCTCTTGTTTGCGCAGGCACAGCAGCCCATTCATTTGAATGTGCTGCAGTACCTGTGTGAAATGCAAGAAAAAGGACCCTCACTTTTTTAAAATCACATGGTACTTTTGTACCATGTGATTTCCTGCAGCCAGAATAAATGCTGTGTTTTCAGATGTGTGGGTTGAAAATTAAGAACAGCCCCACACATCTGCTAAATAGCAAAGCAGTTTGCCTATTAGTGTGGGAATGTGTGCGATTTACACACATTACTTGCACCCACATGTATGTGAACCTAGACTGAGGGCATGGGTGTCAAACTCAATTTTATGGTGGGCCACATTATTGGTGCCTCATAGGGCCAGTTGTATCTGTGAGATATAAAATTTATCCAGGGCTTTTTTTCCTCAGAGAATAGGTGCAGGAACTCAACCAGGCCCCCCTCCAAAACGCATCGAACAGAGGGCGTGACCAAATTGCACTAACACTAGGAGAATCTTAAAGGGGCAAAAAATATCAGGAGTGTGTCATGTTCAGAGTTCAGGGATGCGCTATGTAGAGAGTGCAGAGTTCAGGGGTGCACTACATACAAAGTACAGGGCAACGGGTGAGCTGTGTATAGAGAACAGGGTTGCGGAGTACACTACATACAGAGTACAGGGTCTAAGGGCATGCTATGCACAGTGTGCAGGGTTCGGGCATCTTTTACAGGCTGTCCACATCTCACTTTGTGACAGACCTAGCCGGGAGAGAGACTTTTGGAGGGGACTGAATGCTAGTCTCTTGCCGATCGATCGTGGGCCCTGGCATTGGGGGAACGGTGCTCTTTGTGAGCTGTGTGCCTGGGGACCCTTGAGGTGGTATTACTGTGGATTCGGGTCCTGGTCCCCCAGGACACACAGACTCTGGGGACCCTGGATTTGCCATATTAGAAATAGTGGCTGATTCATAATGCTGGGACAAATACTGTTGGGAGGTGCTGGTGTCAATTCCAGCCACCTGTCTGTCTGTTGCCTGCTAGAATGTGTATTGTAAATAAGTCTCTAGTATGGGATCTAAGAGTCGTTTGATCCCCATTGTTGTTTGTGTTAATTAACTCTGCTATTGTGATAATGTTCATTGGGTTTTCTGAGCTACAAGACGGCCAGTCTGGCCTAAAGGTCATGTCTGAGTCATCTAGGCTGTCTAAAGGGATTAGTTAATTAGCCCATGTTAATTAGGTTTCTGGTCACAGGTGTATGTTCAGAGTAATATGAGCAGGAGGTACACACCTCCTCTTTTATTATATAAAAGAGCCTGTATTTTTCAATAAAAGAGATTCCTGTTTTAACTTACATACAGCCTGCCTGGTGTTTGTTCTGAGCTATCACAACTGGGTTAGAATGGCACATAGCTGTAGTTCTAATCCCGGAGCACTGGATGACCGAACAATCAGATGTGCGATCTGCAATCTGATTCTATAGCAGCAGAGGAGTGTCGGGAGAGTGGAACCGAGCAAGCAGGGGCTCGTTACATACTTTCACCAGTCCTCAGCTACGACCTCTGTGCCACTCTCCCATCCCCCACCTATGCACAGATCTCCCTTCACAGCCCTCATCTCTCTCCCCCACCCCCTCAAAAAAAAAAAACCTTCCTCAGTGACAGTAGTGAGTGGGGAGCGGAGGGCAAAAGCTGAAGGTGGTGTAACAAAGTTCTGCCACGTGTCAGCTGAAAAAACCTGGGTGCAATGGCCACATGAAATGGTCTGGTAGGCCAAATTAGGCCAAAGGGCCTTGTGTTTTACACATGTGCCTTAGGGAATTAAATTGCAGGTTCACAGGTTTACTTTAAGTTGTAAGCTTTTGTTAGCTATGCTTGTTGCCTTTTCTCTTTAAGAAAAACAACGCTACACCTATTGTGTATTTGACTTACAATGCAGGAGCTTTCCTTGATATGAATAAATATGTACTAGCATAGTACAAGACAAGCATATACCTGCTTAGAATAAACCAAAGTTTGTTTTCTAGCAAGACTAAGTTAACACAACTAACACAAGCCTTTGTTATGAAAAAAGCCTAACCCTCTTTTGATAATTATTAGATACAGACTGGGACAACTGGAAAACCATGATGTATTGCTTTTGGCAACTGGTCAATAAAGGAAACTGAGTATAAGAAAAACACATGGTTTAGTCTGACACAGTCTAGAAGTATCAAACAGGAGTTTAATATATTAACAGATATGTGTGCTGCATCTGATCGGCCATACTAATTTTTTCCAGGTGACTGGTATATAAAGTTGAACACGTGTATTCCCCACATATGCAAGTTTAGAGAAACTCCTAACTAAAACATAATTTCAGAGAAACAAGAGTGAGTGGCAAGAGTGGATTCCTGATATTGATAGACATGGGGAAAAGGCCAAATTATGTCCTTGAGCTGCTTTAGCATTTATATTCATGTATAGTCAAAAAGAGGAATTCTGACTAACCTGTAAATTCTATATCTTGGCATACAATATGGAACACACCCAAACCCTGGGTTATAGGCTTGTACCTTCAGGTGATTAAACACTGGCAAAGCTTTAGAGATCAAACCCCGTGGGTGCCACCCCTATAACCCTACTTCCACTCCACAAGTCTTCAGTTTTGTAGCAAAGAATTCAGAGTAAAATAGGGAATGGAAGAAGGGGTGGCCTGTGTCCTGTACTGTACTCTAAACCCAGCCATAGATGACTCGAATCTCGGCCAGTTCAGCAGGGACCAGCCAAGATTCTAACCATGTCTGGGCAGGCTGGTTTTACCCAAGTCGATCCATCGAACAACTTGGGTACAACCAGCTTGTTGGACTTTTCATGCAATTAGTGCTATAGCAGCTATAGCTGCTAGTGATAATCACTGTGTGTTCTCCCAGCAGGGATGACTCCCCGTGGCCCCCCTGTTGGGAGAACATAATAGCTCAGCGGGAGGGATTCCCCCCCCAACACTGACTGGAGGGCTCAACACATTTTCTTTCCTGCAACCCGTGGTTGCAGGAAATAAAATGACCATCTATGGCCGGCTTAAGAAATGGAAATTACAGGCAAGTCAAAATTCCTCTCATCTTAATTATACAATACAAAACACAGGAAAAGTTTCATAGACCCAGGAATATCCGCAGGCAATGAATGAAAAGGGTGGGCAACAACTAAACAAACTAAGAACTGTGCCAATGGGCCCAACAACAAGGATGGGGAGATCCAACTTCAGGGTGTCACTGCAAGAACCTTGCAGTTGTGCATCCTTAGAAGATTGGACATTCACCTGGTAAAACTTTGAAAAAGTATGAACAAAGGACCAGGTGGTGGCCTTACAAAGCTGGACTTTAGAAGCCTGGTCCTGAAATGACCAGGATACTCCATGTGTAAAACCACAGCAGGAGGTTTGTTCTAGAGAGTGTAAGCTCTAGCGATCAGATTTATTTTCCACAAAGTGAATACATTCTAAACATAGCCCCAGTTTTTACAGTAACAGTCTGAGATACAGGGTGACCCTGTCTTACCTGTCTACGATGCTGGACTATAAACAGAGCTCAGGCTTTGACCGTCACGGTGGGCATACCCCTGAATGGGTCTTTAGGGTCTAGGCTGCATGCATAATTCTCTACCTAGACCTTTGCTGCATTATCTTTTAAATGAAAGTAAATTGGTTAAATAACTTTTTTTCCAAATAAAAGAAAGGACTAACTGCATCCAGCCCCACAAATATTAAAGTGTTACTAAACCCAGTATGAAAACAGTTCCTGCCCCCCCCCCCCCAACCCCACAGTTTATAAATCTTCTCTTTACATTAAAATACTGACACTATATACCTTTTTGGCTGATCTGTATACCACGGTCACATGATAAACTGCAAAGTTTGTCCAGAGCTGTGTGTTCAGGTAGGAGGAGATTTCCACTATAGCCTGTATACACGCCCACATGTGTGATGTCAATATCATGTGACCTGGCTAGCTCTGAGAACAAGGAAATCTCTCCAGCATAAAAGACACAACTGAGCATGTGCAGGTTGGCTACCCTGCCTGTGTGTTAGCTGGCCTTCCCCAGATAGACAGTGCAGGAGGGAAGGATCTATGCATACAGGATCAAAGAGCCTTTTTACACAATGCAGATGATTAATCCTTTAAGTTCCACAGTAAGTATAACAAGCATGCTATTCTGCATATACACACTGATTTTACTGTGGGTTTAGTAACACTTTAAGAGATCTATATAATAGTTTGCGGTAAGTTAAAGTGGAAGAAAGTATTCTTTAAAATGTTCCCTGCACCCTCCTCCTACCTATTCTGCCTAACCTGTAAAAAAAAAAAAAAGTGCGTCCTTTTCCATTTTTAATCTGCTCCACTCCAGTCACGTGATCCTGCAGCTCTGGCTCAGGAAATGCTTGACAAGACCTGGGAATTCTGGGAGCCGTGACATCACCTATAGGCTCCCATGGCCCAGCCTTTGTTGGCGCTCCCTCCTCTCTACTGCAGTAGCTGCTCACAGACACTATTGGATCATGTAACCATACCAGAGCACAGAGGCATTGCTAGGGGGTGGCTACTGGGGCTATAGCCCTGAATCTAGGGCCCATAGCCCCGAGTCACTAGGGCAGGGGTCGGCAAGCCCCTACAGAGCGATCATGGAAAACCACTTCCCACGAGTAAAAGCCAGTCTAATATTCAGCGGCTGTATCTGAGAAGCTGTGCGGCTGGTTCCCGACCACCTCCTTCACGCTGACATTGGCACTATCGATCTGTGCAGTGAGGGTGTCGGATGCCGTGGGGTCAGACAGCGCAGTAGTGAGTGGCAGCGGCTGTCTTTTATCATCTTGGTCATGGCCAGGCTTCTGTATGTTGAGTGTGCATCTGTTGTCTCTGAGCACTGCTTATAACTAAGTAGCCATGCGACTAGCTGAAGGGGAGACCATGTTGGCTGTGGCTGGGGGTTTTTTTTTACAGGTTGGTTGTGTAAGCAGTGGTGTCACTACAGGGGCGGAGGGCTGCTGTGCTTAGAAATCTCGGGAGTCTGGTATTTTCCTGCCCCTGCCTTATGCAGCTCAAAGTGCATACAGGGAGGAGTCCACTCCCCCACTGCTTGCAGAGAACATACTGCCAGGCTGAGTGCACAAGTGACAGATAAGAGTGTTATCTCTCCCCCCTCGGCTGAGAGGCATGAGCACCTGGAGCTGCATGCAGGAGTTCTGGATGCCTTTGCCCTACAGATGGTCACTTTACTCCTAGATATTTTGCCTGTTCCAGGTCACAAAGCTCTGCAACCCATAACAAGTTTTCTGATGAAATGCTCCCCTGGGATAAGGTCAGCAAAGAGACACAGACAGTGCTTGAACAGAAAGGAATGCTCAGGTCCAGGACAAGGGGAGGGGGAGGGCGGGGTCGGGTAGTGGCAGCCTGGCAGTGAACTTCAGTAAACAGTAAAGTTGGGACAGAAGTGACAGCAGCAAACAGAAGAGAGCTTGGGGGAGCAGGCTCTGCTGTATTCCACCTCCTCCATCTCCCCCTCTAGTCAGAACAGTGCTGTATTACGCATTACTGCCCACCCTGCAATCTGCCCTCCCACTTGCCCTGCACTGTGCCAACCCCCGGCCCGCTCTGCACTGCACCCACCTGCCCAGCCTGTACCCTAATGCCTTCCCTGCACTGTACCCTCCTGCCCGCCCAGCACTATACCGTCCTGCCAGCCCTGCACTGTACCGTCCTGCCAGCCCTGCACTGTACCCTCCTGCCTGCCCTGCACTGTACCCTCCTGCCTGCAGTGCACTGTACCCTCCTGCCTGCCCTGCACTGTACCCTCCTGCCTGCCCTGCACTGTACCCTCCTGCCTGCCCTGCACTGTACCCTCCTGCCTGCCCTGCAACTTCTTGCCCACCCTGTACTGTACCCTCCTACCTTCCTTGCACTGTACCCTTCTGCCTTCCCTGCACTGTACTCTCCTGCCCGCCCTGCACTGTACCCTCCTGCCCATCCTGCACTCTACCCTCCTGCCTGCCCTGTACTGTACCCTCCTGCCTGCCCTGCACTGTACCCTCCTACCTACCCTGCACTGAACCCTCCTGCCTGCCCTGCACTGTACCCTCCTGCCTGCCCTGCACTGTTCCCCTTCTGCCTGTCCTGCACTGTACTCTCCTGCCCATCCTGCACTGTACCCTGCTGCCAACCCTGTACTGTACCCTCCTGCCTGCCCTGCACTATACCCTCCTGCCCACCCTGTACTGTACACTCCTGCCCACCCTGTACTGTACACTCCTGCCCACAATGTAATGGCTTTGGACGGTGTCAGTGTTTCAGTTGCACAGGAAACACTTTCAATAATCTCTCATTATCACCTATAGAATATATAGTTAGTTTCATTCTCTTCAACCAAACCCCTTTAAAAAAAAAAAAAATCTAAAAGCAAATTTGGGCAGAACGTTCCCCACCTCTGTTCTTGTGCAATTATTCAAATTTTTTAAAGTGGATATAAACCCACTCTCATTCTTTCTAAATTACTGCCATAATGGTTATCTATAAGGATATACATGCCTCCTGCATTATCCTTACCTGTCAAATGTCTCCCCTCTGCCTGTTATGAGACCCGAAAAAACTGCAGATTCTGTGGGTGGGTCTGTTGTTCGGAGCTCGGTGGGTGGTGTCCTGATGTCAGTAGACTCCCCACCCACCTCTACACACCCTTGGCCAGGCATCGATATTTCTTACACTGAACTTCTGCTGGTCTCGTGAATTATGCCCCATGATCACTAACATTCAGTCAAAACCCAGAAAGGTCACCACATGACTTGAGCATGCCCAATCATGCTGAGGTGTGGAGCAGCCAATCCTGGGAGAGTTGGAGAAGAAAGGAGGAGGGGATGTGAGGTACACAGAATGCCTCTCTCACACTGGTGCATGAGATAAGGAAATCACCAGTCACTCACAGCAAGGGGGAGAAAGGGACATCTATTTCTCTGTCTGACCTTTTTTATCTCACTGAAAAAAGATAACAGGACTGCTCAGACATGGATTAACTTTTCGTGGTAAGACTGGGCACAGATGACATTAAATCCTATACTGTACAAGCCTTAATTAAAAAAAAAAAAAAAAATTGGGTTTACATCCACTTTAATTAAATGTACCAGTAAATAATATTCTGGAAGATTCATCATGTTAATAAATTCACAATGTAGCAAGGTGGGGCAAGTAATTTGTATATAATTCCTTGAAATCACTGTAACTTCTGCCAGAGAACCATCTATCTCCATGCTGTTAATTTTGTAAGGGTGGACCACAACTGGATTCCTGCTCTGTTCCTCCTGAAACAGTCCAGGGCTAAAAGGCATATTGCAGGGACTACACTCATCTGCTACCTTGCTAAAAGGGTACCAATTTACATACCTGGTAAATCAGAACAGTATCCGTGTAAAATGATGGGTTTGTCAGATGCTTTTTATTAAGAGGCAAATTTGCAGATGCCAACCCACCAGACTGGGCAAATGCCAGTGGAGGGGGTTTTAACCACTTTAGCCCCGCAGGAATTTACCCCCTTCCTGACCAGAGCACTTTTTGCGATACGGCACTGCGTTGCTTTAACTGACAATTGCGCGGTCGTGCAACGTTGCACCCAAACAAAATTGATGTCCTTTTTTTTTCCAGAAATAGAGCTTTCTTTTGGTGGTATTTGATCACCTCTGCGGTTTTTATTTTTTGCGCTATAAACAAAAAAAGGGCAACAAGAGCAACAATTTTGAAAAAAAGCAATATTTTTTACTTTTTGCTATAATAAATATCCCCAAAAAATAAATTAAAAAAATAATTTTTTCCTCAGTTTAGGCCCATATGTATTCTACTGCAAAAAAAAAAAATCGCAATAAGCGTATATTGATTGGTTTGTGCAAAAGTTATAGCGTCTACAAAATAGGGGATAGATTTATGGCATTTTTATTATTATTTTTTTTTTTATTAGTAATGGCGGCGATCTGTGATTTTTATTGTGACTGCGACATTATGGCGGACACATCAGACACTTTTGATATCATTGTCATTTACACAGCAATCAGTGCTATAAAAATGCACTGATTACTGTATAAATGACAATGGCAGGAATGAGGTTAAAACACTAGGGGGCGATCAAGGAGTTAAGTGTGTCCTAGGGAGTGATTCTAACTGTGGGGGAGATGGGCTACCTAGGACATGACAGCGATCACTGCTCAATGACAGGAAGCAGTAGATCTCTGTCATGTCACTAGGCAGAACGAGGAAATGCCTTGTTTACATAGGCATCTCCCCGTTCTGCCGCTCTGTGACACGATCGCGCGACACCGGCGGACATAGAGTCCGCAGGTCCCACAGAGCACGTGGTGGGCTCGCGCCCACAATGCCGCTTCTTAAAGGGGACGTATCTGTATGCCCATTTGCGCAGCCGTGCCATTGTGCGGATGTATAACGCCGTGCACTGGTTGGCAAGCGATTAAGGTTTGCGCATCTGCGCCACAAAATTCCTGCACTATGCACATTGCTTTTTGTTTGTACTGTAAACTGCACTGAACATATTAAGAGTTTCAAATACATTCAATGCAATGTTTCCCACTTTCTGATCCACAGGTAGTGTATCAAATTAGAACCCAAACTTTTCTTAGAAATGGTTAGCAGATCTGACTGGAATCAACAAAATAAAACAGTCTGTCCTCCTTACCGTGACTGGTGGAATTCCTTCATCTGCAAGACAAGAAAAACGTGAACTGCTTACTTTTCTTGTCATACTTGAGATTAGCTTATGCTGTATATAGAATACAATGGCATACACGTTATACATAGATACACACACAAAACACTAAGCTTTAATTGTTTATCGGGAACAAGTATGCAGATAGAAATGTATAATGTAGTCAGGCAGCTAGCAATTTAGAAGAGGACAGCAAGGCAGCATCCAAGTTCTATAAAGAGTTAACTTTAAAGCATAGCCAAACTCACAAACAAAAATGTAATATATTGCAGTTTACAGTTCTTAAATCTGGTGGTTGCATTCCTTTTTATTTTTTTCAAGCTAAGCAAATACAGAAAATGCTGGTTGATCTTGCCAGGAATGTAGCATCCTTGTCACTTCCTCTGAGCTGCACTGAAAACTATCATCCTTTTTTCTTTTTCTTTTTTTAACTAACTTTTGCATAGTACTGTAACACCATTCAAAACTGTGGCAGACACAATTAGCCCACGCATCTGCCATAGGTTCATAGGTTCAGTGCTCTGATTACAATTAAGTGCCACCAATGCCACTTCCAGCAATCAGTGCCAACCAGTGCCAGCAATCAGTGGCCAGTCAGTGATGGCTATCAGTGCTGCCCATTAATGCTGCCCATCAATGCCACCCATCAATGTCCACCAGTGCCGCCTATATGTGCCCAGTACCCACCAGTGCCACCCATCAGTGCCGCCTATCAGTGCTCATCAGTGCCACATACCAATGCCACCTATCAGTGCCCATAAGTGCGGCATATTCGTGCCTCCTCATCAGTGTCCATAAGTGCTGCCTCATCAGTGCCCATAAGTGCCACCTCATCAGTGCAGCCTATCAGTGCCCATCAGTGAAGGAGAAAAATTACTTATTTACAAAATTTACTGACAGAAAGTAAGAAAAACTTTTTTTTTTTTTTCAAAATTTTTGGTCTTTTTTTTTTAGGAAAAAATAAAAAACCCAGGAGTGATTAAATATCACCACAAGAAAGCTCTATTTGTGTGAAGAAAATGATAACAATTTCACATGGTTACAGTGTAGCATGACCGCGCAATTGTCGTTCAAAGTGTGACAGCGCTGAAAGCTGAAAAATGGCTTGGGCAGGAAGGGGGGTGTAAGTGTCCTGTACTGAGATGGTTAAGGATAATCTCAAGGCACCCATTAAAATTATGGACAGTCTTGAGGCAACCCGTTCTAAATTTAAAAAAACGATTTGAATAGTTTTACATAATGCAGCAACAACCACACACATACAGTATCTCACAAAAGTGAGTACGCCCCTCACATTTTTGTAAATATTTTATTATATCTTTTCATGTGACAACATTGAAGAAATGACACTTTGCTACAATGTAAAGTAGTGAGTGTACAGCTTGTATAACAGTGTAAATTTACTGTACCCTCAAAATAACTCAACACACAGCCATTACTGTCTAAACCTCTGGCAACAAAAGTGAGTACACCCCTAAGTGAAAATGTCCTAATTGGGCCCAAAGTGTCAATATTTTGTGTGGCCACCATTATTTTCCAGCACTGCCTTAATCCTCTTGGGCATGGAGTTCATCAGAGCTTCACAGGTTGCCACTGGAGTCCTCTTCCACTTCTCCATGATGACATCACGGATCTGGTGGATATTAGAGACCTTGCGCTGCTCCACCTTCCGTTTGAGGATGCCCCACAGATGCTCAATAGGGTTTAGGTCTGGAGACAAGCTTGGCCAGTCCATCACCTTTACCCTCAGCTTCTTTAGCAAGGCAGTGGTAGTCTTGGAGGTGTGTTTACGGTCGTTATGTTGGAATACTGTCCTGCGGCCCAGTCCCTGAAGGGAGGGGATCATGCTCAGCTTCAGTATGTTACAGTACATGTTAGAATTCATGGTTCCCTCAATGAACTGTAGCTCCCCAGTGCCTGCAGCACTCATGCAGCCCCAGACCATGACACTCCCACCACCATGCTTGACTGTAGGCAAGACACACTTGTCTTTGTACTCCTCACCTGGTTGCCGCCACACACGCTTGACACAATCTGAACCAAATACATTTATCTTGGTCTCATCAGACCACAGGACATGGTTCCAGTAATCCATGTCCTTAGTCTGCTTGTCTTCAGCAAACTGCGGGCTTTCTTGTGCATCATCTTTAGAAGAAGCTTCCTTCTGGAAGACAGCCATGCAGATCAATTTGATGCAGTGTGTGGCGTATGGTCTGAGCACTGACAGGCTGACCCCTCACCCCTTCAACCTCTGCAGCAATGCTGGCAGCACTCATACGTCTATTTCCCAAAGACAACCTCTGGATATGACACTGAGCATGTGCATTCAACTTCTTTGGTCAACCAAGGCGAGGCCTATTCTGAGTGGAACCTGTCATGAAACCGCTGTATTGTCTTGGCCACCATGCTGCAGCACAGTTTCAGGTTCTTGGCAATCTTTTCAAAGCCTAGGCCATCTTTATGTACAGCAACAATTCTTTTTTTCATATACTCAGAGAGTTATTTGCCATGAGGTGCCATGTTGAACTTCCAGTGACCAGTATGAGAGAGTGAGGAGCAATAGCACCAAATTTTACAAACCTGCTCCCCATTCACACCTGAGACCTTGTAACACCAACAAGTCACATGACATCGGGGAGGGAAAATGGCTAATTGGGCCCAATTTGTACATTTTCACTTAGGGGTGTACTCACTTTTGTTGCCAGCGGTTTAGACATTAATGGTTGTGTGTTGAGTTATTTTGAGGGGACAGCAAATGTACACTGTTATACAAGCTGTACACTCACTACTTTATATTGTAGCAAAATGTTATTTCTTCAGTGTTGTCATATGAAAAGTTATAATAATATATTTACAAAAATGTGAGGGGTGTACTCACTTTTGTGAGATACTGTAAGTTAGAGGTGATTTATTCTTCCAAAGCAAATACAATTTTGCTCACTGTTACTAATTAGTATTCCATGTTTCTCCTCTTCCTCAGTTTCACCCCATCAGCCAGCTAATGTAACCCCAGTGCTGATGGAGAGGGGAGAGGGGAGAGGGGCGGGGGGCGGGGGGCGGGGTCACACAAGGATGCTGTGTAGGTGACCAACATCCTTCTTACCAGCTGATGACATCATTGGTTGTTAGGATGCCGGCAGCTAGAAGGTTGTAATGACACATATTGAAAACCCGTGGCTTAGTGTAACTAAAAGGCAGGCTTGATCCACCCACTGGCTTGTATGCAATTTTTGGTCAATTTTTAGGCATTTTGCCAGGGCACCCCTGAAGAAACCTCAAGGCACCCTGCTTAAAAAAGGCTGGTTTAGATACACTTTAAACTGTATGTGTATATTAGTGCCAATAATGAATTTCCCATTAGGGGTAAAAGCCCCAAATTACTGGCTATCCAAATTATTTCAAGCTAGATGAGCATCATTTTTTTTTGCCTGTCCTAAAACAAGGAAATAAACCTTTTCAATCTGAGAGAACTTACAGATATATGTATGGGTAGTGGTTTGTTTCAAATATTGGTAATAGCTGTATTATACACCAGTAATGACCACACAGTTTGCTTTCATGTGTCATTAAATGTTAGTGAATGCATTAAGCTCAGATAAATACTGGTAAGTGTTTCATATTCATAGCTTTCAGAACTGGTAGAATTTCATTAGAAGTCTGTGTTTCCATTCTTCTTGTGTAACCCAATATTTGATTGCTTTGATGCCAGTGTGACTTTGTTTAACAATAATATGAATTGAACATAGTGCCAGGAATTACTAGATTTAAGGACTTCTACTGTATAACCACAAGCTGACTCATTAAACACACATGACAGTTAATGAGAGAATGATACTGTGCCAGCATTTCCAAGCGCTTGTTGCTAAGAATATTGACAGTTGGATATGTGATTTCATTCTTCTTTCAGCCTGCAAACATGACCTAGTTCAGCAGGGACACAATGTTCTGCTCCTGTGTTCCCATTCATTTCCCAAATGGAATTAAGAAAGGCTGAATGTAATAACGGCTGTTTGTTAAGACCCTCTGTGACACTGTTGGGACGCTGTAACTAAACAAAGATCTAATGAGCACACATAGTTGAAATTCTGATTCCACCTGCTCCCACACTCAGCTAGTTTAAATTAAAATCTGAACAAAAAAAACAAAAAAAAAAAAAAAATTATATTTATTCCATGTATGATGTTTAAACGGTCCCTTTCGCCGCCTTGTAATCCTCAAAGTAAAATCTGACAGGGAATCTGTATAAAGTATACTTACAAAACCTTTGCCTGTTGTAGTGATGAACCCTAGATCAGAAATGATATCTGTAATTAAACAACAACTTTGACACTGCTGAGAGTGTTGGCATGAGAGCCATTCCAATTCAGCTATATCTGCTGATCTGGAGCACATCGCTGCAGCAGGCAGGGTTTTTCCAAGTTCTCTTATGCCGCGTACACACGATCGGACTTTACAGCATACTTGGTCCGGCATACCGGATTTCGTCGGACAATTCGATCGTGTGTGGGCTCCAGCGGACTTTGTTTTCTCAAAAGTTTGACGGACTTTGATTTGAAACATGTTTCAAACCTATCCGACGGACTCGAGTCTGGTCGAAAAGTCCGCTCATCTGTATGCTAGTTCGACGGACAAAAACCGGACTCTAGGGCAGCTATTGGCTACTGGCTATGAACTTCCTTGTTTTAGTCCAGTGTACGTCATCACGTACACACCGTTGGACTTTGGTTGATCATGTGTAGGCAAGTCCGTTCATTCGGAAAGTCCGTCGTAAAGTCCGTCGAAAAGTCCGCCGGGCAAAGTATGCCGTAAAGTCCGGTCCTGTGTACGAGGCATTAATGAAGGTTTTCTGACAGTCTTTAGTTCAAGACACTGGTGCTCAGCTTGCTGCCCAAGGGCCACATGCGGCCCTTTGGTACTTGCAGTGCAGCCCTTCGCACACCCCAGCAGCCAGCACTGAAAGCATTCATTCATAAAAAGGCTATATTGGCAATAATCTCTAGTAGTATCATATAGCATGCTCCCAGTCTCTCGTTATCCCCTGTGGTGTGTATTACAACCACCCATGTTACAGGTCTGTAATCTTCTCCTCTCGTATGTCTGAAATATCTGAAAGTCTTCTGTCATATACTGTAATATATAAGTAAGTAATGTATAATGTGCAGCCCTTTTGGAGCTGTCCGGGCCATAGTTGAGACCTCTACGCCTTGCAAATTGATTACCACTGGTATAAGGAGTAGCAGGTGGTGACAGGATCCCGATGTACTAGTATAAGTACCACCCTCTACATAATCCCCATTTACAGCAGCACTCACACTGAGAGGGAGGCTCAGCACTCTTAAGTTGGCCATAGATGGTTTGAATCTCAGCCTGTTCAGCAGGGACCGGCTGAGATTTGAACCATGTATGGGCAGGCTGATTGTACCAAAGTTGATCGATCGATCAACTTGGGTGCAACCAGCCTGTCAGATTTTACATGCAATTATTGCTAGTGACCATTATAGGAGCTAGCAGTAATCACTGTATTGTTTCAGCGGGCATAGCTCCCCCCGCTGGGAGAATACAATGGCTCCGCGGGATGGATTCCCCCATCAAGACTTACTTTGTTGATGGGGGAAATCAAGCAATTTTCTTTCCTGCAACCCGTGGTTGCAGGAAAGAAAATGGCTCCATCCGTGGCTGGCTTTAATCGAATAGAGCTGTATCAATTGCTTAATATTCCCAGTCTAACTTTGTGAACATACCTTAGATCTCATTCACACAGGGTGTACTATACCATATACCCACACAGGGCCATGCTACCTGCATGAGAATGCACAGGTGTTTGTTCATTCCCGTACAGGCAGTCCCACTGATGTCAATTTGAAAACAGCAGCTGCATGGACACAGCCACTGTATTCCAATACAACATCCGTGCGAGTGCATATCCCTGAACCCACTGTGTGTGCATACAGTATCTCACAAAAGTGAGTACACCTCTCATATTTTTGTAAATATTTTACTATATCTTTTCATGTGACAACACTGAAGAAATGACACTTTGCTACAATGTAAAGTAGTGAGTGTACAGCTTGTATAACAATGTAAATTAGCTGTCCCCTCAAAATAACTCAACACACAGCCATTAATGTCTAAACCGCTGGCAACAAAAGTGAGTACACCCCTAAGTGAAAATGTCCAAATTGGGCCCAATTAGCCATTTCCCCTCCCTGATGTCATGTGACTCATTAGTGTTACAAGGTCTCAGGTGTAAATGGGGAGCAGGTGTGTTAAATTTAGTGTTATCGCTCTCTCATACTGGTCACTGGAGATTCAACATGGCACCTCATGGCAAAGAACTTTCTGAGGATCTGAAAAAAAGAACTGTTGCTCTACATAAAGATGGCCTAGGCTATAAGAAAATTGCCAAGACCCTGAAACTGAGTGGCAGCACGGTGGCCAAGACCATACAGTGGTTTAACAGGACAGGTTCCACTCAGAACAGGCCTCACCATGGTCGACCAAAGAAGTTGAGTGCACATGCTCAGCTTCATATCCAGAGGTTGTATTTGGGAAATAGATGTATGAGTGCTGCCAGCATTGCTGCAGAGGTTGAAGGGGTGTGGGGGGGTCAGCCTGACCGTGCTCGGACCATACTCCACACACTGCATCAAATTGGCTGCATGGTTGTCGTCCCAGAAGGAAGCCTCTTCTAAAGATGATGCACAAGAAAGCCCACAAACAGTTTGCTGAATACAAGCAGACTAAGGACATGGATTACTGGAACCATGTCCTGTGGTCTGATGAGACCAAGATAAACTTATTTGGTTCAGATGGTGTCAAGCGTGTGTGGCGACAACCAGGTGAGGAGTACAAAGACAAGTGTGTCTTGCCTACAGTCAAGCATGGTGGTGGGAGTGTCATGGTTTGGGGCTGCATGAGTGCTGCCGGCACTGGGGAGCTACAGTTCATTGAGGGAACCATGAATGCCAACATGTACTGTGACATACTGAAGCAGAGCATCCCCTCCCCTTGGAGAATGGGCTGCAGGGCAGTACTCCAACATGATAACAACCCCATACACACCTCCAAGACAACTACTACCTTGCTAAAGAAGCTGAGAGTAAAGGTGATGGACTGGCCAAACAGGTCTCCAGACCTAAACCCTATTGAGCATCACTGAGGCATCCTCAAACAAAAGGTGGAGGAGCGCAAGGTCTCTAACATCCACCAGCTCTGTGACGTTGTCATGGAGGAGTGGAAGAGGACTCCAGTGGTAACCTGAGAAGCTCTGGTGAACTCCATGCCCACGAGGATTAAGGCAGTGCTGGAAAATAATTGTGGCCACACAAAATATTAACACTTTGGGCCCAATTTGGACATTTTCACTTAGGGGTGTACTCACTTTTGTTGCCAGCAATTTAGACATTAATGGCTGTGTTGAGTTATTTTGAGGGGACAGCAAATTTACACTGTTATACAAGCTGTACACTCACTACTTTATATTGTAGCAAAGTGTCATTTCTTCAGTGTTGTCACATGAAAAGATATAATACAATATTTACAAAACTGTGAGGGGTGTACTCACTTTTGTGAGACACTGTATACATTATATTGTCAAAAGTATTGGTACACCTGCCTTTACACGCACATGAACGTTAATGGCATGCCAGACTTAGCCCGTACGGTCCAATATTGAGTTGGCCCACCCTTTGCAGCTATAACAGCTTCAACTCTTCTGGGAAGGCTGTCCACAAGATTTAGAAGTGTGTCTATGGGATTGTTTGACCATTCTTCCAGAAGCGCATTTGTGAAGTTAGGTACTGATGTGGACAAGAAGGCCCGGTTCACAGTCTCCACTCTAATTCATCCCAAAGGTGTTCTGTGGGGTTGAGGTCAGGACTCTGTGCTGGCCAGTCAAGCTCTTCCACCCCAAACTCGCTCATCCATGTCTTTATGGACCTTGCTTTGTGCACTGGTGCAATCATATTAGAACAGTAAGGAGCCAGAAAGTTCCCACAAAGTTGGGAGCATGAAATTGTCCAAAATGTCTAGCTATGCTGACGCCTTAAGAGTTCCCTTCACTGGAACTAAGGGGCCAAGACCAACCCCGGAAAAACAACCCCACATCATAATCCCCCCTCCACCAAATGATTTGGACCAGTGCACAAAGCAAGGTCCATAAAGACATGGATGAGCAAATTTGGGGTGGGGACACTTGACTGGCCTGCACCCGACAGAACACCTTTGGGATGAACTAGAGTGGAGACTGCAAGCCAGGCCTTCTCATCCAACATCAATGCCTGACCTGACAAATGCGCTTCTAGAAGAATGATCAAACCTTCCCATAGACACACTCCTAAACCTCGTGGACAGCCTTCCCAGAAGAGTTGAAGCTGTTATAGCAGCAAAGGATTGGCCAACTCAATATTGAACCCTACGGACTGAAACTGGGATGCCATTAAAGTTTATGTGCATGTAAAGGCAGGCGTCCCAATACTTTTGGCACTATAGTGTATGTTCTTTGTCAAACATTATTTTGTTTGTAGAATATTTGTAAACTAGTCAAAAGGAAAAGACATCTATCAGAAATATATTTAATGCCGTATTTCTGTTTAAAGTAGAACTATAGGCAAACATTTTTCTTTTTTCATTTTGGATAGAGTAAGGGAGGGCTATAACCCCTGTCAGATTTTTTTTTTTTTTATGCCACCTGTGTAGCATTGCAGAGATTTACCGTCACTTCCTGTCTCATAGCCAAACAGGAAGTGAGAGGAAATCCTTGCAAATTAAGGGAATCTCTTGGGGACCACCAGGTCACCAGAACTAGTGTCCCCATTGGAAAATTTCCCCTCTACTACTTTTCTGGGGAAAACCCAAAATGTGGGATTTTCTTTTACTTTCACTTTCAATGATAATGGTAAACAGAAAAAAATGAAAGGGTGAATCTCCCTAATGGGGACACAGACAGCAATAAAAGCCTGACAGGTGTTCTAATTCCTCTCCACTCTGTCCAAAACTAGAAAAAAAGTTTTGCCCTTAGTTATACTTTAAATCTTCAAAATAATAAACATAGCTTACCTCTGAACAGCTGTGTAGCCCTTCAGTGTCCTCTTTTGTTTCAGATGCAGATGTTCCATTGTAGCTTGGGTTTGGAGACTTTTCATCATCGGTATAATTAGAGTGGAGACCAGGTTTGCCCAAGTGATCATTGGTGTGGTTTAAACTTTGAGATACACAAGAGCCATTGTCCTGAGAAGAAAACACCAGCGTACTTTTACAGCCAGATACTGCTATCGAGGCTGGATTTTTCTCTAAGTGCTCTGATGAACTTACCGAGACAGATTCCTCTTTGTGAGTTGGAAACTTGGAGGCATCAAAATAGTCCTGCAAAGACATGAAGTTCCCAACTGTGTGCTTCCTCAGCCTCCTCAGAGTGGGTGAGGTGGATATCCTCGCAGGTGCTTGTCTGTTAAATTGGAATGGTGTACTGTAGCTTACATCAGCCTCTGTTGAAGGTACCGTAATAATAAGTGAAGGAATACGATGTGCCTTCTTGCACTTGTTTTCTACGGGGGCTTTGTCTTCTAGAATGAACGTGGAATCCATTAAAGTGGATTCACTGCCTCCATTTTTCATATTCATTTCGTCCATTGTAATATTTGAATTGGTAGGCGGGCAGAGACTGAAGTTAAATACGTCATTGTGATCTTCTATGGAATAGTCCATAATTGAAATATACGCCTCATCATCCATGGCTGGGAAAAACACCTAAACTGGTTCCAGCATTTTTCAGGCACACATCCTGTTCCTAAAGAAGGAAGGAGAACAACGTTATAAAAACAGAAAACTGAATCTAGCTGCTCACACCACTGGCAGTCCTCATGAGGACACTGAATCATTCTGCCATTGTTATATTACTCACTGATGATACACATTAACACCATGTGTATTCCTGAAAATATGGTTTGATGTTTTTGGTACGTGAGGATAAATACTTAAAACGATGATTAAGCTATGATCTTCAAGAGGAATCTCATTACATAAGAACAGCTGTTTCTACACTGACAAATGTATTTTTCTTATGACTGTGATTTATGGCTTGAAAACATTGCAGAACTCTATTTTATAACAGTAATGGGTGCTTTTATTCCAGAGGTGACACTGCTTTTCGACATCTGTTATGAGGACCAGTTGGATGATTTATGACAGCAAGCATGCCAGCATAGCAAATTGAAGTCTTCCAGGACCTTCCTTCTTCTCTACTAGATTTATTAATCACTGGCACCTTCCATGGTATATGCCTCATTACTCACTAATGGAAATTATACCTTTACTGCCTATGGAGTGCAAAACAAAACATCCACATAGCAGATTTGTTGCATTGAATATCTGAGCACTTGCTTCTGTGCATGCAACATTCATCAAATGCATACATCTCAAGTAAGGACAGACCTATGAAATGGTCACTGCAGCTTCACTTTTATGCTAAAACTTAAAATGTATATATAGCAAAAAACTTTTTTTTTTTTTTTTTTTAACGTGGGGAAAGATTTGAAACTCCAGTCCAATTTTTATTTTATTTAGCAATGGGAATTCCAAAATGTTACAGTTGTTACCTGAGCAGGACTTTTGGGGAAATACTTTAATCACTTGTGGATCGGCCGCCTGCAAAGTACTCCAGGCAGGTGGCCCACACAGGCACAGCGACGTACCTGTACATCGCCGCCTACTTCTGGGTTAAGGGCATGTGTATGCGCGCCCCTCAGCCGCTGTGATTGTACACAGCAGAAGCCTGTCAGCAAGTCCTGGCCAATGATTCACAACCAGGACCTTCTGTTTGGCTGTGTCCGATCACAGCCCAGAGCTCTGTGTTGACAAACAACACAGAGCTTTGTACAAGGAGGACAATCAAAGCAGAGCAGGGATAAGAAATTTAGGCCCCATACACACTATTCGATTTTCTGCAGATTTTTGTCTTCAGATTTACCAAAACCATGTAATACAAGGGCCTGTCCGATTGCATACAAATTGAAACTCTTAAGGTTTGACCTCATATTATATGGTTTTGGTAAATCTGAAGACAAAAATCTGCAGAAAATCGAATAGTGTGTAGAGGGCTTTAGGGATCTAGTAGTAAAAGCAACACACTTTACACACATTACACATAGGACACAGATTTAACCCCCTGATTGCCCTAAATGTTAACCCCTTCCCAGCCAGTGTCATTAGTACAGTGACAGTGTATATTGTCACTGATCGCTGTATTCTTGTCACTGGTGATGTCAGTGGCAGTTAGTCGGTTCCCCCCCCAGAGTCAGTGTCAGATTGCCGCCGCACTATCACAGTCCCATTATAAGTCGCTGATCATTGCCATTAGTAGTATACAAAGGATTTTCCCCCTTTCTGATTTTTTTTTTGCATATTTGTCACACTTAAATGACTCAGATCATCAAAAATTTTTATTATTACACAAAGATAGCCCAAGTAAATACAAAATGCAGTTATTAAATTATGGTTTCATTTGCATTGCTGTGGAGCAATTTTGGCTCACTCTTCTTTGCAGAATTGTTTTAATTCAGCCACATTGGAGGGTTTTCCAGCATGTGTAAGGTCATGATACAGCATCTCAATTGGATTTAAAGCGGTTGTATACCCGCTGGGTTTTTTTTTTTTCCTACACCTGCAAGGGAAAAGGCATAATGAGCTAATATGCACCGCATACTAGCTCATTATGAGATACTTACCTTGTCCCGGTCCTGAAGCTGCAAAACAGCCCCAGACCATCACGCTACCACCACCATGTCTGACTGTTGGTATGATGTTCTTGTTATGAAATGCTGTATTCGTTTTATGCCAGATGTAACAGGACGCACACCTTCCAAAAAGTTAAATTTCCGTCTCATCAGTCCACAGAATATTTGCCTAAAAGTCTTGGGGATAAGATGTTTTTTGGGAAATGTGAAATGAGCCTCTGTGTTCTTTTTGGTCAGCAGTGGCTTTGGCCTTGGAACTCTCCCATGGATGCCATTTTTGCCCAGTCTCTTTCTTATTGTTGAATCATGAACACTGATCTTACCTGAGGTAAGTGAGGCCTGCAGTTCTTTAGATGTTATTCTGGGTCCTTTTATGACCTCCTGAATGAGTTGACGTCATGCTCTTGGAGTAATCTTTGTAGGCCGGCCACTTCTGGAAAGGTTCATCACTGTTCCAAGTTATCTCCATTCGTGGTTCACTGGAGTTCCAAAGCCTTATGCCGCATACACACGAGCGGACTTTTCGACCGGACTGGTCCGACGGTCTATCCAACAGACTTTCGGCGGACTTCCAACGGACTTTCCGAACAAGCGGACTTGCCTACACACGATCACACCAAAGTCTGACGGATTCGTACGTGATGACGTACGACCGGACTAAAATAAGGAAGTTGATAGCCAGTAGCCAATAGCTGCCCTAGCGTCGGTTTTCGTCCGTCGGACTAGCATACAGACGAGCGGACTTTTCCATAGGAACTGGGTCCGGCGGAGTTCCGACATAAAGATTTGAAACATGTTCCAAATCTAAAGTCCGTCAGATTGACTATTGATTCAGGTCGATTTGTCCGCCGGACCAGTCCGGTCAAAAAGTCCACTCGTGTGTACGCGGCATAAGAAATGGCTTTGAAACCCTCCCTAGACCAATACATGTACATTACTTCGTTTCTAATCTGTTCTTGAATTTTTTTAGATTGTGGCATGATGTGTGGCTTTTTGTGATCTATTAGTGTGCTTCACTTTGTCTATTTATGTGATTTCTTGATTCAACAGGTCTGTCAGTAATCAGGCCTGGGTGTGGCAAGTGAAATTTAACTCCGCTTTCCAAAAAATTGTGGTTAATCACAGTTCATTTATGATTCAGCATGGGATGGGGCAATTACTTTTTCACATAGGGCCAGGCAGGTTTGAACAGCTTTTTTACCTTAAAAAATAAAATAATCATTTAAAAACTGCATCTTGGATTTACTCCGGTTACCTTTATGTAATATTAATTTTTGTTTGATGATGATATAAATCAATTAAGTGTAAGAAATATGCAAAAAAAATAAAAAATCAGGAAGGGGGCAAATACTTTTTCACAGCACTGTATACCGTAGTTTGTAGGCGCTATAACTTTCACGCAGACCAATCAATATACACTTATTGGGATTTTTTTTCATCAAAGACATGTAGCAGAATACATTTTGGCCAAAATGTATGAAGAATTACATTTTTTTTGGATATGTTTTATAGCAGAAAGTTTTTTTTTCTCCAAATTGTTGGTAATTTTCATTTATAGCCCAAAAAATAAAGAACCCAGTGGTGATCAAATACCACCAAAAGAAAACTCTATTTGTGTGAAAAAAATTATAAAAATTTTGTTTGGGCACATGGTTGCATGACTGCGCAATTACCAGTTACCAGTAGCGCAGTGCTAAATAGCAAGAAATGACCCGGTCACACTCTTGCGAACACAGAGATTGCATGCGATTCGCACCCGTATTGCTGTTCCGATCACAAACGATGTCTGTGCAATGCGAGCATACAGTTTGTATGGCTGAACTCGCATTGGATTCGCACAAAAAAGGTGCAGGGACTTTTTTTTCCCGCACTGGAATCAGATCGCATGGGACACCCATGCGATCTGATTCTTGTCCGAATCCACAGTTCGCACTGCGATCTATGAACCGATCTAAATGAACTGTGAACTGCCTGTGGGAGAGATGTGATGCGGGAACAGACACTGGAATTGCGCTGGCTCCTGCATCGCTATAGTGTGAACCCAGGCGAACGTTGGTAAAACCTTCCGGAGCTGGTATAAGCAACCCTTCATCAAAAAAACATGTATCTGAAGGGCATTATAAAATCAAAAACATAAAAAAAAAAAATGTAACCTCAGAACCCCCACACTGTGCATGGCATTGCTCCCGTCCACTGCATGTCTATTGGTGCAAAGCCCTTCTAAATCTCAGACAAATATCATATTTCCAACCATTATTTTGTTTACTTGGGTTGTAAAAGTGTTGCAATAAAGCTACTTACTGCAAAAAGAATCTACAAACACTAAAAATGTGAGGGCGCTACACTTCAAGAACCACTGTCCATACAGGGGGTTTGTGGGCTGTGTCAAAAGAAGGTTTGTCCCTTTGGCACATAAACAAATGAATTCATGTGCTAAAAACTGTGAGGGAGATTTACTAAAACTGGTGCAAACAGAATCTGGTGCAGCTGTGCATAGTAAACAATCAGCTTCTAGGTTTTATTGTCAAAGCTTAAAGTGGTTCTAAATGCAGAAGGTTTTTTATCCTTATGCATTAAGATAAAAAACCTTCTGTGTAAAGCAGCCCCCCCCCCATACTTACCTGAACCCCATCTCGATCCAGCGATGTTGCACGAGAGCCTTGGCTGCCCGGGACTCTCTGTCCTGATTGGCTGAGACATAGCAGTGGGCGCCATTGACTCCCGATGTTGTTAAAGACAGTGAGCCAATGAGGAGAGAGAGGGGGCGGGGCCAAGCCGTGGCTCTGTGACTGAATGGACACACACAGCAGTGTGTTCAAAACCACTGCACAGAGCAGGTAAGTAAAACACGTTGGTTATTTTTAAACCAAAAAAAAACAAGTCTTTAATATCACTTTAATTGAACAAGCTGAAGTTAAAAGTGGATTGGCTGCACCAGATTCTGTTTTCACCAGTTTTAGCAAACCTCCCACTGCGTGTCAGCACATGAGTTTGTCATAAAGCGGGAGCATGCATTCCAAGATTAGCAAACCTGCTGCTGCCTAAGCTGGCCATACAATGCTCAAACTTCAGCCAATTCTTGTGAATCAGTTGAAATTCAAGTCATGGATTTTCCGGCGGGGAGGACAGGGCTATCATCTTCACCCAGTCTTCCTCCTGAGTTTGTGGGCTCCAGCCGCTTGAATGACTGAGCCATGATGACGTCACTCCTGCACATGCTCACAGGAGTCACAGCTGCACCACAGAGCTCTGAAAGGATGGCATGAGTATGCCATCCCTGCAGTGCACATGCACATGAATATAGCTGCAGAACCAGTGAATATCTCCTAAATGGTGCATTTTTAGGAGATATTCCTTGTACCTATATGAAAGCTTTATTATAAGCTTACCTGTAGGTACAAGTGTCCAAGCAGTGTTTACTATCAATTTAGAGCAGTTGTATGCCCTGGAAGAAAAGGAAAAAAAAAAAAACTATAAGGCAAAGGCATGAATGCCCGCACCGCCTGCCAGTCACCGCTGAGGGAGACGGCATATTCCCTCTGCATTTCTTCTGGGTTTGCAGCTCCAGCGCTGTGAGTGGCTGGAGCTGCGTGGGAGTCCCCATTCCGACAAGGTGCTCTGAATTTCTGGCAGCATCTGCCGGACCACCTTCAGAGAGCATGTGCCGCTGACGTCAACGGCCGCATGCAAGGGGAATACTGTATCTCCTAAACCATACAGGTTTAGGAGATATTCATTTTACCTACAGGTAAGCCTTATTATAGGCTTACCTGTAGGTAAAAATGTGCAGGCGGAGTATACAACCACTTTAAAGCTGATCTCTATGTTTTAATAAATAAACAACAAATAAACTACGGTACTTACTTCACTGACATATGCAGCAGCTGTCAGCGCTCTATGAAGTGTATGTAGCCTTAGCTATATACAGTGAACAGCACAGTGTTCCGGCATCAGTACGGGAACTTCCCATCTCACTCATGCAACAAAGTAGATTCCAGCAGAGCACTGCTCAGCCTTTCACCGGAGGCCTTGCATTCTATGAATGCATACAAAGCTTCCTCTGATTCGCTGAGATGGAGAGGTGGGCAAATGACGCCAAGATCTCTGACTCAGCCAATCAGAGAAAGCATTGTATTCACAGAATACAGATCTCCTTGTGAATGGCTGAGCAGCACTCAGCCTGACTCAATTATGTTCCAGGAGCAGAACAGAAGTTCCCATCCCTCTGCTGGAACACAGGGCTGTATATTGTATATAGCTGAGGCTACATACAGCGCACACAGCTGTTGCAACTGTTATGCCGCGTACACATGACCGGTTTTGCCGTCGGAATAAACTCCGAAGGTTTCTCCGACGGAACTCCGACGGAATTCCACTCAAGCGGTCTTGCATACACACGGTCACACAGAAGTCCAGAACGCGGCGACGTACAACACGTACGACGGGACTAGAAAAAGAAAGTTCTATAGCCACTAGCCAATAGCTTCGGTCTCATACTTGCTTCAGAGCATGCGTCGTTTTTTTGGTCCGTCGGAACAGCATACAGATGAGCGGTTTTCCCAATAGGAATTGGTTCCATCAGAAATATTTAGAACATGTTCCATTTCTAGGTCCGTCAGAATTTTTGAAAAAAAAAAGTCAGATGAGGCCTACACACGATGAAAAGCTTCCGTCTGACTTTTTCTGTCGGACATTCCGCTCGTGTGTACGCGGCTTAAGTGAAAAAAATAGATAGTTTGGACCTGCTTGGCCACTAAAACATGGAGTTTAACTTTAAGTGATTGTAATTTGGGCAGGAGCCAAAGTGTATCACCATTAAGGAAAATGTTCTAAAATATGATTGAAAATTCTAATTCAATCTCAAAATTAGATTAAAAGAAGATGCAAATTGGATGCATACGGCTAGCATAACAGTAAAGTTTCTTGTTTTCTTCTAATGTTCATGCTTAGCCTAGTATGATTTCCTGAAATAAAGGAAATCAAATCAAACATTGCGTACTATACCAGTTAACAAATATACAATTGTACTGAGCAAATGTGCTAAAGCTGAAGTTGCGTTCAACACATAAGCCATAATTCTGGGCCGCAAGTTACTTCCGAACTCCCGCGAGGCACAAACAGCCAGATGTCATCATTATGAACTGGTCCAAACCCTTAACATTTATATATATTTTGACTAAACAAGCTCTTGCCAAATCCTGGAAATCCCTGGAAATGACTCAATTTCTACAAAGTCAAAAGCCGTATGAGACCCTAGAGAGGGGCAGAGGAGCTGGACCAGCACAGAGTATATTTAAACACTCCCAGAAGAGGAGAGGGTTATGCCATGAAAAAGGTGGCTGGGCCACAGAACAGACTCTTCCTGAATAGTCAACATTTTCAGCAAGTTCAAAGGCATATTGCAAATGAAAAAAAGAAATTATAGAAAAGAAAAAAACATGGAAAGTAAGCATCAAAATGATTGAATTTTTCTATTATTTTACCGGAATGTTTTTAAGTTTAAGTGACAGAATCTGGATTTTATGTTTTTTATCTGTGTATTTAGCAGTTTGGCTGAAGTTCAGCTTTAAAAATACAACCATTGTTCAATCAAATTAATAAACAAAATGATCTGGAGCTGTCAGAAATAATGCAAGTGAAATCTCCCAACATCTTATATGTGAATATACGTGTGAAATGTTAGCAACATACAAGTACTTCAATGAGCAGATCTATGGTATTATTGCCAGTGAATTACACATCGCCCTTTTCCTGTTTTCACGTATTTGTTTTGACATTTCTCATGGACAGCACCCAGATTTCTCAGACATGCCCTGCACAGAAATGTAGAAGAATTAGTGTTCATTTGTGACACCGCACTGCATCAATACAGCTGAAATATGTGTTAGGTAGGTAACTCATTGTCAGCCATAAGGAAAGATAAATACTTTAAATAACGCTCAGGTCAAAGTCACAGCCCTTAACGCAATCCCTTTGCCATCACTGTAATAGAGAACTAATAATTAAACAGTTATGTCCTAAAGCTGATCTGCTCATCTCACAGAATATTTCAAATACTACAGTAGATCCAATGAGCCGTTCAATAAAAATGACGGGATGAACTTAACCATGTTGTTAAAGATACCATGCAGGTAGTTAAACTGACAGTCAATTTAAATGCCTCTAACCCACATGTGATGATCTGCATAGAGAAAAAGAACTATCTCATCCAACAATAACAGCCAGCTGTCAGAACACAGACTGGCTACCAGTGTTAATTTTAACATCACATTTTGATTTAGCAGTCATAGTCTTTTGACTAAAATGCCATTTTAGTTTTAGTCGTATTTTAGTCAACTAAAATCTAATGGGTTTAGTTAAATGGTAATGCATTATTTAAAGGACAAGTTCACTTTGAGCCTGTAAAGCATTGTACCAGCAATCAGTAGATTTCTGGTGCCATACAGGTCTCCTCCAGATCTGTCATAGTATCTGCTTGCCCGTACGCACAAGAGGAGAGAACGAATGACCACATAGCTCCACAGCACTGTGGTAGTTCATTGAAAACTACAAGCCGACAGCCATAAAGGAACCTTGTCGTTTTCCCATTTACAGAACACTTTGAATGGATGACACAGCCCGGTGGGGGGAGTCCCGCTTGGCCATGTTTGTTGCAGTGTGACAGCTAGCGGGGGGGTGGGGGGGTGGGGAGGAGAAGATCCCCCGCTGTTAGGGTAGGGAGCGGGGATCAGTGCATCTCTGACATGTTACACCCTGAATATGGGTGTAACATATAACATGTTACAAAAGGTGCACTTATCCTTTAAGTATTTCTCTACAATTTCCAAACACATTAGATACTCCTGGAGTAAAAATTTAATAGCATGTTATTACTTATGGCAATAAAGTCTTTGAGGGGAAAAAAATAAAAATAAAATACAATTTTCACCTGCATAATATGCTAGTATGCACTGTATACTAACACATTAGGAAAGATTTACCTTTAAAATGAAGGCCTCTAGTGGCACGCTGTCACTGCTGCAGAGGCGTCCATCTTCACCCAGTTTTACTTCTGGATTTACGGACTCCGGCCTTCTGATTGGCCGAGCCGTGATGATGTCACACCCGCACATGCTCTCAATGAACAGCACAGAGTTGCCATTCCTTAAGAGTGCAAGCGCTGGTGACATAAACAGCTGCTGTTCGCTAGAATATCTCCTAAATGGTGCACGTTTAGGAGATATTCATTTTACCTACAGGTAAGCTTTATTATAGCTGTAGGTAAAAAAAAAAAGAAGTTTACTACCACTTTAAGGTTTAAACATGCATTACAAACACAGATTTAGCCTTTGTGATCTATAGCCAGTGTTAATTTTGACATCAAATTTCAATCTAGTTTTAGTCATAGTCTTTTGACTAAAATGCCGTTTTAGTTTTAGTCGTATTTTAGTCGACTAAAATAGTGTTAGCTTCATCGTCGAAAATATTTTTGACTAAATTAACACTGCTGGCTACTGCAAAAAAATGTTGTGCATCATATACAATGTCCAGTGAATACATGTACAATTAGAAGATATCATTTGAGGGTCTAAGTGACCGGAAGCCTTCTTGTTTTCTCAGGTATAGTATAATCTTTAACCCGTCAGAGCCCTTTAAGGGGTTTAGAAATGCCGGGAGGCAGAGCTTATGGTGAAGTGACCGCCATGATTTTCTATGACGGCAGTCACATGATCAGAAAGCTCCCGATCGCAAGCAGCAAACAGGAACTTTCCATTAGCCACCACTATATGTGCTCGGCACAGCTCTATCGGTGCTCGGCAAGCAAATATATGGCCACTTGGCACGAAGGCCTGGCTGCTGAGAGGCCACATATTTTCTTGCGCTTGGCACGAAGAGGTTAAGGGACATTCAACCAGCCATTTTGGTAAAGAAAAATGTACTTGTACATTAATAAATAATTACAATAAATGGATGCTTCAAGTATAGGCAGTACGATCTGTTTAAAGGCCCCTACTCACAGGTGTCGAAAATGGGGCACTTGGCAAGTGTTCCTAACAGCCACAGCTATCAATCCTTGCTGTTTTCTTTACAGCAGTATTAAACCCAAAAACAAACATTTATTAAATTGCAGCTTAACAATTCTTATGCAATGGCTGCATTCGTTTTATTTTTTTTTTGTCTTTTTTCCCAATATTTTCACCTGTGATCCAGCCAGTAAGTCTGTTACTTTTCAACTTCCTTTAACAGATCAAGTTGTCCAGACAAAGATGCAATTAGAGGAGTGAGACAAAGCATTTACAACTGATAAGGGTGCTTTTATTCATTTGTGTAAAACTTTTATACTAAATGGAAAAAACGGTTTGCTAGAGTTCAGCTTCAATTTCTAAAGCATGTAGATGGTTTGAATCTCAGCCGGATCAACAGAGATTGGCCAAGATTCAAACCGTGTATGGGCAGGCTGATTGTACACAAATCGATCCACCACGGTTGAGTACAGCCACCATGTCGGATTTTTAGCATGCAATTATTGCCAGTGGCTATAGCCGCTATCAATGATCACCTTGTTCTCCCGGTTGTGACGGCTCCCCACACACTCCCACTGGGAGAACACGATAGCTTCATGGGAGGGATTCAGTGTTGATGGGGGAATCAAGCGATTTTCTTTCTTTCAACTTATGGTTGCAGGAAAGAAAATTGTATTGTCTATGCCTTAGTCATCTAAATCTGCTAGTCTAATACTACCCTCTCCCCAGACTGACAATGCTGCTGTCCAAAGGTGTCTGTTTTACTACTTCACCCAGAATGCAGACACCCTAAGGCAGGCAGTGTGTTACTGGCAGGATCATCATCAGGTGAAATAAAGGGGGAAAGAAAACGAATGCAGCCATCGCATGTAATGATTGGTGGGCTGTGATACATTACATTTTTGTTTTTGGGTTTAATACAGCTTTAAAGATGCAAGGGTATTTCAGGGTATTTATCCTGGCCTGGTGTCCTTGCCTTCCTAAGACCAAAAGAAAAAAAAGAGGCATTGGATACAGAGTTGCAGTAAGACAATCAAGTTATCATTAGGTGCACTTGGTCCAAATAGGCGGCACCCAACAAAAGGGGAACACCCCTTGGAAAGGAGGGACAACCCAGAATTGAAAATCCATGTTTAAAAATTCTAATGAGAGTGCCAAGCATCACACAAACATTCACACCATTTAAAGTGGTTGTAAAAAAGAAAAAAACATGTTGTACTTACCTACGATGTGTAATGGCTTGCACAGAGCAGCCCCAAATCTCTTCTTTTTGGGTCCCCCATCAGCACTCCTGATTTCACCCCCCTGCCAAGTGCCCCCAATAGCAAGCCTCTCACTCCCAAGCCATACTCCTGTGACTGAACAGTGTCCATTCACACACAGAGCATGGCTCAGCCCCACACCCTGCTCTCTTCTCATTGGCTCACCGCTGCTGTGTGATCCAATGAGGAGAGAGAGACTCAGGAGAGCCGCTGCTCTCATGCACATCACTGGATCGAGATGGAGCTCAGGTAAGTATAAGCTGCCTTTGGAACCACTGTAATGATCAAATTAGTTCACAGTAGGAGGGCACAGAACAGCCAATACATTTCGGGGGTAGAACAAACTCCCCCTCCTTCAGGGCTATAAGAAAAGATATGAAGGATATAAAAATGGGTACGTAAGTAAAATCTATATCAATCAAGTTCACAATAAAAAGCATCAACTGATAACAGTTATTATTTTATATAATATATTCTATAATTAAATATATTTATCAGTGACTTGCTGTTTTTCATTATGCAATCCATGGATAAAATGAACTACAAATTTATGCATGGATGAGAACTGATGGGAATTGGTATTGTTTTTTGTTCTCATGTGATGCCGACTTTTACAATACTGAAGCAGGAAACCCTCAAGGCCCTTGTACACAACATACAATGTAACTGATTATCTAAATTAGAATCACAATGACATACTCATCCCTTGTATTATTCCTATGATGTTCAAACATGTTCTCAGGTCTGACTCTTCGATAATGACCTAATGAATCATTTAGGGTCTATTTACATATTTTAACCTATGGCCATTTGTCTCCAATCTCTACTTGTCTCTCCAGTGTCTGATTGCCTTGCATTGTATATTCCCCTTAAGCCACGTATTTCTGTCTGTCTGTCTGCTGAGATAACATCATAACCTGTACTTTGTATTACATAACATGACTCACAGCACATATCTGCTGGACAATGAATGTAAACCAATCCATCCCTCAATGTGAAACTCTGGTGCTATCTTCCTAAAAGGTCAGAAAACAGAAAGCTAAGATTGTTTTACATAAACTCAGTATTACATTTAGTCCTCATGCACACGGACGTTTTTACAGACGCTTTTTTGAGCGTTTTTTGCAGCTTAAAAACACCTGTCTATGTTAGTCTATGGCTTCATGCCCACCTAGGCGTTTTTGAGCTGCAAATGGCATAGACGTTTTTAAGCTGTAAAAAAAACCCAGGACCAGTGGGTTCTGAGGGACGTTTTTCAGCTGTAAAAATGCTCTAACTCTGATAAACGCTCAAAAACGTCGCTCACCAACGTTTTTTAACGTTTTTGATCCATTGAAAAAAAAAAAATGCTAAAAACCGCTAACATGGAAAAACGCTAAAAATGCTAATAAACGCTAAAAAACGCTATTGCAAAAACGTTGAAAAAAGCTGAAAAAAGTTTTAAAAAAATTACTGCAAAGCTACTGGCATTTTCATAACGTTATTTTAACATCCCGTGTGCATGAGGCCTTAAACTTTGCTGGCTTCTTTTATGCTGGGTACCGCCTATACAAATTTTGCTATGTGGGTTGCCCTGTCAGACAGAAAATTTCACAGCAGCTGCATTCAATCAGATGCAGACACTGTTTGGGTTTTCTGCCAGGCATCGGCAAAATGAAAAACGGCCATAGCAGAAGAGTTCTCCATCCACGCTGTATATCAAGGATGAGGAAATCTGTTCCATAGGTGAACAAAAATAATCTATGTGTGTATAGTCATCTTTAGCTGGAAGGAGCACAAGGAAAGTATGCAAAGTTCCTGAATATTCCTATAGTACTGTATATCTTCTAGGTAATCAATCGAACTTTATTGGAACGGAACCAAAAATTGGATGGTTTGCTATGTTATAGATGGCCATAGATGGTGTGAATTTGGTTGCAGGAAAGAAATTCACACAGTTCCCCCATCAACAAAGTGCCGACAGGGGAATCCCGCTTGCTGATACATTGTATTCCCCCAGCGGGGGGGGGGGGGGGGGTTAAGCCGTCCCCCATGGGAGAAGACAGTAATTAATGTTAGCGGCTATAGCAGCCGTTAGTGATAATCGCAAGTAAAATCTGGCAGGCTGGTTGTACCCAAGTTGATGGATCGATCAATTTGGTACATTCAGCCTGCCCATACACAGTTCGAATCTCAACCACTTCCTTCTTAACTGACCAAGATTCAAACGGTCTATGGCCAGCCTAAGGCAGACCATATGTGATTCTTTTTTTTTTTTCACATAACCAGCGGGTTGAATGAAAATAAATGAGCCAATTCCCACATCCACACATTTGAGGTGAATGAAAGAATCCTTCCTGCTAAGCTACTGTATTCTGCAGGCGGGGAGCCTTCCCTGTCGGGGAAAAAAAAGAGTACCTGTCACTGCCTATTACTGTCAAAAAAGAAAAAAGAAAAATGTAAAAGGACAGTGTAAAAATAAAAATGTTAAATGCACAGAATATTGGCTATCGGCCTGGGAGGTGTCCAAAAAATATCAAAATATCGGCACCTACAAAACTATATTGGTTGATCCCTACAACACATGCTGATGTGGGTTATGATACACGTTGACATTCAATACAAAATGCACAACACACATTGACATGCACTTTGAAGCTTTTCCATTGATTTCAATAGAAAACACATTAGGGGAAAATGCGAAGAAGTCATAAAAGAAAAAAAAAATGCAGTGTTGAAAACCACCAATCCCCACATATAATGTGAATGAGTATATATAATGCCAAAGAGTTAGAGAGTTAGAAACTGCAGATAATGATATAGAAGATTACTTGGGTCTGTAGACAAGCTACAAGTGTGGCTGGAGAATGGAGTCATGCTGCTGAAGATAGTATGACTTTGGGGGTATATTACAAAATGCTGCTGTTAATGCTGGCAATAGAAATGCTTGTAGCAGAGTATAGTTTAGTCCCCGAGAAGGTTCGTACTACGTGGATGTGGTGGTGGGCCAATAGCGACTCAGCCAGCTCTGGTGGTGGGATAGTGTGTCCACCCTTCCTATGGTTTTATTGGGGGATGTACTGTCCCTCTTTTGTGGTAGCTTTCAAGCACGTCTCTCCATTTTTCTACCTTCTCTCCCTTTCCTTTCCTTTACTGAAGAATCATATAACTGGGTCTGTCACCTTTCACACTGTTCTAGTTTATTACCTTGTACTGTGTTTTTGTATACTGTATACATTGTCTTTCCATTGCACAGCTATGATCTCTTTTTCATATATGGTCCTCATTGATTGTGTGACATATTGTGGAAAGTCTCTTGCATTTACATCCTCATGTATGTTTGTACCCTGGTATTTGTTTGAATGAAAAAAAAAAGTTATTTGATCTAAAAGCCAGGAGCCAGAGGCTGCATAACAACTATGAAAGAACCAAATGTGGCCGTCCAATCACAAGTTTGGCACCAGGTAGTCAGAACCTTTTTCAGGTTTTTAACAATGTCTGGGTCCCTTTTTTTTTTGTTCTGGTGACCACTGCCCCTGAGAGTGGGAGAGAAAGTAAGGTTAATCTCATCAATTGGGTTACAAATAACAATAAAAACCTGACAGAGGTTCTAATCCTCCCTATATCCAAGAAGAAAGTTTGCCTCATACACGTGCTTAGATTTTCGGGCAACCAAGCGTCTGTTTTTTGTGGCATGCTCATGTCGAAAGTGATGAGGTTACTCACAATGCGAAAATTTTCATACGACAGAATACAACGTCAGAAGTGGCGTAATGTGTTGAAAAGTTTTGTATGTATTCTTTCATTTCTGAGCATGCGTAGTCTTGCTCTTACGATCTTTTTCTTACGAAAACCATACTAATGAAACAAAAATCAGACGTTGAGTTCACATAGGAGCGTAGTTTCACGATACAAACAAGATCATGTAAGCGAGGTGCTAGTAAATTTGATTGTATTATTTCTAGCTATAAAGTAAAGTCAAATTAATCTCAGTAGAAAGCTGTGTTTCAAAGAACACAATAACAATGTCCAGATTTAGGATATATACTCAATTGTTCATAAAAATAAAAAGTTCGCCCATACAAAAAAAAAAAAAAAAAAAAAAAAAAAAAAAGAAGAAGAAGTTCAGATAGCTTTGTAAATAAAAAAAATGTTCCTAGGCAGCTGTACAGAGCAAAAAAAAAAAAAACGACATAGACATAACAAGAGTGACTTGCACGGTAACCAGCCAAACAACACCCAGCCTAATCGTTTTTTCTTTACAACTAGGAGAGGCCTATTACAGACCATTAAAACACTTATTTACTAGTTTTATAAGGCCAATGAAACCATTATCCACATGACTAATCACATACCATTCATAGTTTACTTTTGTTATTATGTGTAACTGAATTCTGATGAAGGATAATAGACCAGATACAGTTTGTTTAGATCCATGATACTGTAATTATAGAAGATTTATTTGGATTGTTGGCAAGGCTGAAGCTGACCATATATATATACTAGTAGATTTTCAACTGAGCGTTTGCATGAAAATTCTCAGTACATTCGACCTGACAAATGTCATTCAAGAGCACCTCACAACTTCACTTGCTTTTAATATTTTTGTTAATTCAATATGATTTTGGAGTGAATGGACTTTTCCAAATGAAAAACTACACACTGTAAGAAATTAGCTTGTTGGAAAATGTTACTACCCCTACTCCTTTAAATGTTCTCATCATTGCAGTTAAAAACAAACATTGTTTTGACCCCACTAACCATTAGAAAGTCGCACAAACATTCTTAACATATAAAATATTTTAACCAAAATTCTAGCAGTGTATGGCCAACATTAGTTGCCCGCATGTTTTCTATAAAAGATAGCAAGGGGCCCAGTGGTACCTCGTGGAGAACCATCTAACCCATTGGAGTGATTTTTTTTCTGACATTTATGATACATAATCATATTGGTTACTTCTGTTCATACAATATTTACTAACCAATGTTGTCTTTATCATGCTGCCCAAAGCATTAGTTAGTAAGATGCACTTTTATATAGGCTTCACCTTCTATCATTACCCATGATATGATCGTTACAGTGAAAATTGAAACCAAAACGTGCCATTTAAAGCCAGCCTGTACTGATAAGAGTCAACCCAAGGAAAAGGTGTTCCAATTCGTATACCACGATGGACTTCTGGGTGAGGTGCTTGTTGTTTCTTGGGGATATTCACCACTTCACCCTGGTATGTGAATTGGAGCACCCTTTTCTCCCGGGTTAAATATAATGGTGTATAGGACAGACATTCAATTTTGCCAACACCTGTTGAGATTGCTTAAAGCAGTTGTTCTCAACTCCTGTCCTCAGGACACACTAACAGGCCAGATTTTAAGTATTACCTTGGGGAGATGCAGACTAGAATACTACAATCACTGAGCAGCAAATGTTATCACCTATGATATTTCAGTTTGCTTGCAAAACTGGCCTGTTAGTGGGTTCTGAGGACAGGAGTTGAGAACCAATGGCTTAAAGCAATGTAAACCCACCATTTCATATTCCTGATATGAGCCTGCTGTACCATGTACTTGTATGAAAAAGTATCCAGTTCTCTTTGTATTGCTTTCCTTGTGTGAAATCCCAGGTGTTCGAGTTAGTCTCTGTGCTTTCCTATTAAAAACTGACCACATTAGGCATGAGAGCACAGAGCGGTCAGTTCTCTAGCTGTGCTGTGAACTCTTCTTCAATGATCACACTTGTTCTGACCCCCCCCCCCCCCCTTTAACGGCATTTTACTCCTGTAAAAATGCTACTCAACCCTCGTCATACACACTGAAATCTTTTCAAAACCACGTATCTAGCTTCATATGATCCAATAAAAACCCGTTCCTCCCGACTTATGTTGTTTACACATAAAAGACAGGGTGACCTTGGAGTCTCCAATTTCAACAAATATTTTGCAGCTGGGCAAACTGCCCCCTTGACCTCCCTGTGGGTAGACCTGGACATATTTTGCTGCTCACCAGTTGCTGTTTGCTCATATCCTAACATTACCTAAATTTAGACCCGCTTCTATGAGCCCTCTCATGAGGCATACCCTTGCTATTTGGGACTCCACTAAATACTAATACTAGTAAATTGCTCTCGCCACACTTCCTTCTCTCACCCCTTCTGGGTAACCTGATATTTACTCCGGGACTGAAATCCTCCGGAGCCTTCCATTGGTGGCACCTCCATAATTTTTTTTGTGCACTTTCATCTCTCAATGGCCACAACATCTACACTTGGGTAGAAATTAGGGAAAAATACCATGCCCCCTCCTCTGAATTATTTCAGTTCCTACAAATAAAACATTGGCTCTCCACTAGAGCTGCACAATTCTGGATAAAATGAGAATCACAATTTTTTTGCTTAGAATAAAGATCACAATTCTTGCGGCGTAACATCATCTTTCTCATTACACAAAAAAAAAAAAAAAAATTGGGCTAACTTTACTGTTTTTTTTTTTTAATTCATTGAAGTGCAATTTTTCCCCCAAAAAATATGTTTGAAAGACCGCTGCCCAAATGCAGTGTGACATAAAATATTGTTACGACCGCCATTTTATTCTCTAGGGTCTCTGCTAAATATATATTATATTAATATATATATATATATATATATATATATATATATATATATATATATATATATATATAGATATATATATAAAATTAAGTAATTTTCTAGTCAAGAAGGCATACTGATTTGGGGGGGGGGGGTTACTTTAATGTCTCGTTGAACCCTCTCCAAGATACCTCTAATGGCGCACCCATTCCCTATAAAGCACTATGATCAATTAAGTCACAACTGTGTGACCTATTGCTTCACGACTCCTGGCGTACACTAGACCCCAATGGTAGAGACTTTACCTTTTTCTCTAACCCACATCAACGATACTCAAGAATCGACTATCTGTTCATTTGTCAGAAAGACTTACCCCTACTTCACCAAGCATCTAACGACCCCATGTTCTTATCGGACAACCACCCAGTCTCCATGTCCATATCCTTCCCAAAGTTGCACACCCACCCTTCGATTTGGAGGCTAGACCCCTCTCTACTTACGGATCCCTCTATAGTAGCCGAGGTTAAACTTCATCTCAGGCAATATTTCATAGAAAACAAATCTACAGTCTTTCTCTGTCATCAAATGGGAAGCTCATAAATGCGTAATAAGGGGCATTCTAATTGCAGCTGCTGCCAAACGTAATCAAGAAAGACAGAGACGCTCTCTCTGAACTGACTGGCCGCATCCAGAATCTAGAATGCGCACACAGACACAAGCATCAGACACCTTTCAAGCCCTTCTACAGGCCAGGTCAGAAATTTTAGAAGAATTGGACAAAAAAATAAATCGTAAATATATATCTTATCTCAGAAATTCTTTTACGAGTACAGTAACAAATCTGGAAAACTCCTAGCGAGAGCCCTACAATCCAAGAGAACAGCCTCAACAATACACTTCATAATTGACCCATCAGGCCATAAAACCAACTCTAACCCTGACATTGCTAAGCAATTTGTCGATTACTACTCACAATTATAAAGCCTATCCCCAACGGACTCCTCTAAGGCAGATAAACCAAGACAGCAGCTAATCCATGATTTCCTACAAAAATATAGCCCTAACCCAATTTCGACTTCTATAGCACGAGATCTAGAATGTCCACTATCAGCAGAAGAAGACAAAATAGTGCTTAAACAAATGAAACCCAACAAGAGCCTGGGCCCAGACGGACTAACCGTGGGATAATATAAAACATACACAGATCTCCTCCTCCCGTTCTTTCTCTTTTAACTACTTTGCATATCCGACAGAGCCCCCTCGAGACCTTCACTGTGATCTCAAAATCAGGGAAAGATCCCTCCTCAGTCACCAATTATAGACCTATCTCATTATTAAATGTTGATCTAAAATGGTTTGCTAAAATGTTAGCCAACCGTATACTTCCCTTGCTCCCTCAGCTCATCTCCCTTGACCAAGTTGGTTTTATACCAGACAGAGAAGCAAGGGACAACACAATCAAGACGACCAATATTCATCACTGGATAAAAGCTAACCACCACCAAGGGTTTCTCCTTTCCCCTGACATGGAGAAGGCATTTGATAGAGTGGCTTGAGACTGCATGAGGGAAATGCTCAAGGCTATAGGTCTCCGACATCGATTGTTAAATTTTATCCTCACACTGTACTCCATTCCCACAGCGAGAATTTGCATAAATGGCCACCTATCGAATGCCTTCTCCATCGAGCGGAACACGCCAAGGGTGCCCTCTCTCCCCTTATCTTTGTCCTCACCCTCGAGCCACTACTCAGACTCTTCAGAGCAAACCCTGATATTAAGGGCGTCTCAATAGCTCACCATAATCGAAATCCAATGCCCTAAACAACACACTGCCACAGGAAACATATCAGCAATGTCAATCTAACTTTCCCTTTAAAGGGAACAAGCACACGATTACGTACCTTGGCATTCAATTACCCTCCTCCCTTGCAGACCCTTATTCTAAGAAATACCTACCGTTACTGCAAAATATACATCGCGATTTAAAGTGATGGTCTATTGGTCTCTTTTCATGGTTTGGCAGGGCTGCAATTGTCAAAATGAACATACTTCCTAGAATCCTTTACTTACTTCAAACCATACTGATAAAGCTTTCACCTGCCTTTTTCTCAACGTACAAGAGTACCTGTACTAACTTTCTATGGGGCACCTCACATCCAAGAATCAGTTATTGTAGGCTGACGATTCCCAAACTTAGGTATAGAACTCCTAGATCTCCAGAAGTACCATAGAGTCTGCCAATTAACAAGAATAATTGATTGGAACGTTCACTCCAAAGTCAAGGCATGGGTTCAGCTTGAACATGCTATGTCCCCTTCCCCGCTACTCCAACTAGCCTGGATCGACCCTAGACAAACTCCGGCAAACCTGCAAAAATCACCGTTAATACACCCAACACTAATCTCCTTCCAAGAAACTTGCCGTAAACACAAAATATCCTTAATGTTAGGCATTATGACACCAATTCGCCATAACCCGGATTTCCCACCAGGAACCTCCACAACATTCCTTTCAGACATTTGGCCACACCCTCAAACCAAACAGAACAATTCTATGAGAAGAGTTGCCTTCTCATACTATAGACACTATCCCCCCGGAGGACAAATCAATTATTTCCACTGTGGTCTTACCTGCAAATCTGACACTTCCTTGAAGGGTCCAAACCCCGACACAATTGACATCTCACCCCATTCGAATCGTTATGCCTGAAAACGGAACCCCAGAGACACCTAATTTCTGACAAATATGCCTTGCTATTTGCTGAATGCAACCCCAAATCTAACTTAGCCAGTCATAAATGGGAAGAAGAACTCTCTATTGACTTATCAGACCTAGAATGGGAAAATATCTATACATACATCCACAAAAGGACGATCAATGTCTATGTACAAGAGAATGCAATCAAAATCTTTTCAAGATGGTACAGAATCCCCCGCAGGTTACAAAAAATATCTCCATCTCTCCCCCCGCAATGCTGGCATTGTAACAAGGAGCTGGGTTCGCTTTTACACATCTGGTGGACATGTCCTAAGATACAACCATACTGGAAAGAGGTTCACCGTCTCACAAACCAAATTACTACTTTTTCGCTTGAATTCTAACCAGCGCAATTCTTGCTGCATCATTCCTTGATCTCAAAAAATTACCTTCACTCATTTGCCATTCATGGCGTTCCCCAGAACCACAGTCTATAGCCGAATGGCTTAAGCGTATACAGAAAACGAGAAACTTATACACCAAGCGAAGGACACTCCCTTCAAATTTCAGAAAATATGGTCATGCTGGTTGAATTTCGTCATGACCGGCAAATACATTCAACACCTTGAATGTGAAACACCTTCAACAAGTTCTAGCGGGAGAGGAAGGTAGAATTCACAGCGTGAAGAGAAAAAATAGCCTATTACCAGCTCTGTTTACATCACATGAACAGCTGTCATTGTCTGACAGCTGATCACGTGGTAAGAGGTCAGCATTGACCCCGTACTCCGATCTGTGATCAGCTGAGTCTCATAGACTCAGCTGATCACAGCACGCTACACGCGCCCCAGAAGGGGGGGGGGGCGCGCAAGCCACTCAAGCATGGGAGGGTACCATATGACAGCCTCCCGGCAAAGAAGGTCTACGCTGTAGCCGTCATTTGGCTATAGCGTGGATGGGAAGCGGTTAAAAACGCATTGGCTGGGAAATCACATATTGCTTTTGCACCATGCAATTTCCCTGCAGTTCCCGCAGCTGCAAATGAGCTGCTTTTTTAGATGCGTGGGGGTGCCATTAAGAATGATTCACTAAAAGAGCACCGTGTTTTTACTGCGGGCGGTTGTGGGTACGGGAATCACTGCGATTCCCACACCCGCAATACTGTGAACCAGGCCTTATAGTTCACTTCACACAACTGCTGTGGTGGTATGCATTGAAAAAAATAAAACATGCTCTACTCGTTTTGAGCACAGTGGGATGCAAAGTGGTACACCACATCCTGGTGTAGCGCTGTGCACTAACTTGTGCTGCTGGGGTGAATGGGCCCTAATACTGAATGTTTTGGCTTTAAATATTGGGATTTAAGGCAGCACACTGTCATCTTTCCATTGGACCAGTGGTCTCCAAACTGCAGCCCTTTGGTTGCCTTTTCTAGCCCTTGGGGCACTTTTCCTCCCGCTGACACCAACAATGGGCCTAATTCCTGGTACTGACATCAACAGTAAATTACTATTTCTCCCATTGACACCAACCATGGGGCACTATTTCTCAAACTGACCAACTATGGGGCATGCTTCCTCCCACTGACACCAATGATGGGGCACGATTCCTCATACAGACACCAATGATTGGGCACGATTCCTCCCACTGACACCAATGATGGGACTCTATTCCTCCCACTGACACCAATGATGGGACTCTATTCTTCCCACTGACACCAATGAAACCAAAAAATTAACAGCAACCACTGCCACCAATGAATGAATTGGCCGCTCACCTCAGGGAATGACCATAAGGTCAGACAAAGCTTTAAACTTCAATGGCTAGCTTCTAGGGTCCCCGCTGTAAAAAATTTAAAACTCGGGTAACATGCCTCTTGACCGATAATCACTGAGAGAGAACAAAAATACCAATAGCGCAATATTGTCAGTAAAGTATAACACATTTATTCAATAGCTGCTTACAGTAAAGTTTGGTACGATCAGGTATAGAGAAAAACAGTCGCCTCCGCACCACACTTCCGTACACTGTAGACACCCGGAAGTGACGTCACAAGGCTCCACCTGACGCGTTGCGTCACTGGTCACGTGACTTCCTCAGGGATCTGAAGTAATACCCTGAGGTGAGCGGACAATTCATTCATTGGCGGTGGTGGTTGCTGTTTGAAAAATATATCCAGTGAAACCAAAAAACAATCACGATATGAACTGAGCAGTCATATATATATATATATATATATATATATTCTTTGCAATTGGACTTTATATTTTTTCACTTGGACTTTATTTTAATATTTGTGTTTGAATTCATTATGTTTTGCAATTTATGTTTATCCTTATGAATTTGTTTATTTCCAGCTAATTGAGCCAGCGCACCATTCTATACACATTACTCATTTCACGCAAGTGTTAGAGTGCACATTTAAATGGTTGCAGCTGTTCGTTTCATTTGATATATTGCTAGCACATGCTCAAGTCTAACACTATTCACGAAGAATATATTGAGAAATTGAATACTGTTCCATTTTACTATAAACACACAGTCTTGTGACTTTCCCCTTTGTTACCTACATTACATAGTTTGACAACAATAATTCAGGGAGGTGATGAAGGGCACATTGAGTGACTCACATCATACTCAGTGAGCATGTGTTGTAGATGTGGCCTGCAGAGGCTGGGAGCTCTTTATTTTCTACTAGATTCACAATGGATAACAAGGCACAAACATCCTCAGCTTCTGCCCTGAACATGTAAATTACAACGAAGGATGAACCATACATAATAACGTGACATGGAGGGGTTGTCTTGACGAATATGTATGGGCATATTGACAAAACTTAAAAACCAATTTGGTTATAGCACATGATAGACTAATTGCACATTTTTACACTAAAAGTTCTTGTTCTATTTCTCCTCTTAGCAGAGACCCCAAATGTAGAGTTTTGCACTACAATACTGGAAATAATTCTAGTTTTTAGACCCTGGGTGTTTTAGCGATAGAAATAGTGCCTGTAAAGCACCTGAAAACCGCCTCCCATTCATTGCAATGGGTGCTTTCACACCCGGACGGTGCACTTGCGGGACGTTAGAAAAAGTCCTGCAAGCAGCATCTTTGGGGTGGTTTGGGAGCGCTGTATACAGCTATCCCAAAAACACCCTGCCCATTGCAATGAGCGCTTTCGAATCACCTGAAAAGCGCCGCAACACCGGAGTTTTCAACCCATTTTTTAGGGTTAAAAGCGCCCCGCTAGTGGCCGAAAAATGGTGCAAAAGCACTGTTTAAACAGCGGTAAAGCGTCGCTAGAACGAGCAGCGATTTACCTCGAACGCACAGGCAGCCCCAGTGGAAAAGGGGTCTTATGCCACGTACAGACGATCGGAATTTCCGACAACCAAACCGTGGATTTATTTCTGACGGATGTTAGCTGAAACTTGTCTTGCATACACACGGTCGCACCATTGTTGTCGGTATTTCCGAACGTCAAGAACGCGGTGACGTTCAACACGTACGATAGGACTAGAAAAAGGAAGTTCAATAGTCAGTGCAGCTCTTCTGCTTGATTCTGAGCATGCGTGGAATTTTGTGCGTCGGAATTGTGTACACACAATCGGAATTTACGGCAACGGATTTTGTTGTCCGAAAATTTGAGAACCAGCTCTCAAATTTTGTTGGTCGGAAATTCCGACAAAAAATGTCCGATGGAGTCTACATGCGGTCGGAATTTCCGACAACAAGCTCACATCGAACATTTGTTGTCAGAAATTCTGATCATGTGTACGCTGTATTACAGTGCTGTTTCTTTTCAAGCTGAATTCCAGGTAAATATAAAATGTGCAAATAATGCAGTTCTGTACTGAATAATTAAAGTGGTTGTAAACCTCAGACATGGAATATGAACAAAGCATATCCCACTATAGCGTGTGATTGTCTCAATACAGAGCACCAAGTGTGATTTCTGTCTGCTGCCCTGTTCCTCTGCTTCCTGCACAAGTCACTTCTGACAAGTTTTCCTGAAAGCAAAACAAGGTGACATGAGAGGGATGTCCAGAACACAGCCTGTGATTGACAGCCTCAGCTCTGTTCTTGTGTGCTGTGTGAGGGGAGGGGGGTGATCCTTAGCTCTTACTGGGCTCTGTAGAGTGGAACAGCTCCCCACCTTCTGTTTCCTGAAAGCTCAGACACACTGTATAAATTCTACACTTGTAACAGCTTTAGAAATGAAAAGACTGCAGATAAACAGGTACAACTTATATAGGAGGATGTGTTTCATCCCTGTGTATCACCTGGGGCTGGTCACTTCACTGGGTATATGTAAGGATTTACACCCACTTTAAATTTATTTGTAAATGCAAGCAGTGTAATTACTTGAATCTGACTTGGTATCAGCATCTTGTATTCCCTGCACAACAGGGCTCAGACTAGCAATTAGAGAAGTAGGCAATTAGTTGTACAGCAGAGCTCATGTGCTCCAAATACAGAAAGGTTTCTTCACAGTAAGAGCTGTGAAAATGTGGAATAGACTCCCTCCAGAGGTGGTTCTGGCCAGCTCAGTAGATTGCTTTAAAAAAGGCCTGGATTCTTTCCTAAATGTACATAATATAACTGGGTACTAACATTTATAGGTAAAGCTGATCCAGGGAAAATCTGATTGCCTCTCGGGGATCAGGAAGAAATTTTTTCCCCTGCTGTAGAAAATTGGATCCTGCTTTGCTGGGGTTTTTTCGTCTTACTCTGGATCAACTGTGGGTAAAGGATTGTGTATATGGGATGAATTTTTTTTTTTTTGGTTGAACTAAATGGACTTGTGTCTTTTTTCAACCTGACTAACTATGTAAAAATGATCATACAGGAAGAGGAGGAAACAAAGAGATGAGCGCATTACTCTGCTGCTTCTTCTTCTTTCACTGTCCAGTTAAAGGAGGGGGAGGGACAAGACCTGTAGTGCACCTAAAGTGGGAGAAACGTCATCGCTGCTCCGGCCAATTACACAGCTCAGTTTGCAAACCCGGAAGGAAGACCGGGTGAAGATGGGAGAACCTGCAGCGGTGACAGTGCGGTGCTAGAAGGCTTCGTTTTCAGGTAAGTTTAACATAATGCGCTAGTATGCGATGCATACTAGCACATTAAGACACTACCTTTCAGGTCAGGAAAAAACACCCAGTGATTTACTACTGCTTTAACTGTGCGACAGAACTGTGTAAATCTCAGGAACAGATGGACAGAAGTACAAACCCTAGGCCAGGTTACCCCAGGTTAACTGTCCCCCATGTATGTATTTTTCTGCCTGTGTAGCTTCAAATATTCCGACACTGAATTATTAATTTACTAATCTAAAGTGTTACTAAATCTTCAACAGTAAAATCAGTCTGTCTATGCGGTAAAGCATGCTTGTTATACTCACTGTGGAACCTAAGAGGTTAATCCTCTGCATTGTCTAAAAAGTCTGTTTCATCCTATCTTCTCTGGTTCTCCCCTTCTTCCACTGTCCTCAATCCATCTCCTGATAGTACAGAGCCTTTGGAGTACACATGCTCAGTTTGGTGTGTATTGCTGGAGAAAGTTTTTTGTTTAATTTCTTGGGAGAGAGCATGTGATCAGCACAGGGCCAATCAGCACTGTCCAGATAGAGAGTCAGGGGTCCTGCAGCCTTATAAGACAGTCAGAGTAAAATGAAAACTCCTCTGAACTAAAGTAGAGCTGAAAGAAGTCACAAGACTGCTATATACTGCTGATGAGAAAAGGTATTTAGCAGTTTATATTTAGTAAAATAATTGAATTTCCATGTTCTGTGTACTGTGGGAGATCAGATATAGTGAATGCAGGGTCCTGGGTTAGGGACACTTTAATTAAAGATATGGCAATCAAATCAAGCTAAACCCTACCTGCCTGTGTGGAGTGTTTCTGAAATAATCCTTTTTTTTTTATTTTTTTAACCAATACAATGAATATTTTCCTCTGTCTCTCCTGGCAGTGAAAGGGCTAGAGAATAGCAGACTTGCAGCCAACAGTAAAAGTTTGTAGAGGAAACAAAGATTCAGTGATCCCTGTGAGCAGAGCCCAGTACACAGTACAACACATGAAGCTGTCAGCCCTGTTCTGTTACTGAATTTAATTACAGTCAATAAGAGTCTCTCAGCATGGAGAACTTATAGGGGGTCAATCTGCATGCACTAAATTACCTCAGGCAGTCATTCATAAATGACGGCTCCATAACTCATTGAGGCTGACAATGTGTAATCAGCGGCGCAGGCATATTGCTCATACTGACATGTCAGCCAGGAGCAATGGCAGTGGCCAATAGGGAATCTGCATGCTATGTGCTTGTTAAAGTTAACACAATTGTTAACATGCGTACAGTGTAAAATACGGCAGAAATTACAGGCCCGGATGCAGCTGTGTCCTTTTCCTTTTAGCTGCGTGGAACATTTCCCTTGCTGTACATGGCTGTGTGAATAGGCCCACAGACCAGCATACAGCTGCGTACAAAACTATACATCAGCGTGAATGAGCCCCTAATTTCTTTGGGCCCCTAAATACACGTCAACATAGTAAAATTCTTGCAGGCTGCGGCCTGTATTAAAGCAGACGTTCATTCTGTTCTGTTACTTCCCTCCACTGCACTCCTCCTTCCATCCTCTGTAGGTATCATGCGGTTTTGTTCATTTTTTGTTTAGGCAAAAATGTCCAGGTCCCGCCTCCCTATGCACAGCAATCGCCTTAGGCCCAGGTGCTTTGATGGGGGGGGGGGCAGAGCCCCCATGCCCCAAGCACCCCCCCATGTTGAGGTATGCTTGTTGCCCCCCTTTCCTGCCAGGCTGCATGCTCGGATAAGGGTCTGGTATAGATTTGGGGGGGGATAACCCCATGCCATTTTTTTTTTATTTTGGCATGGGGGTTCCCCTCAAAATCCATACTAGGCCCATGGGTCTGGTATGGATTGGGGGGGGGGCCCACATCATTTTATTTTTAAATTCTTGTGCTCATTCCCTCTTGCTCCCCCCTTCCCTTTCCTTCGCTCCCCTCTTCTCCCCCCCCCCTCCCCCTCCTTATCAGGCCGGATTGAAATTGGTTACTTACATAATTTTATCTACGATGGTATAATACTATAATGCAATAAGGTGTATTGTTAAGTGATATTTCTGACATCTGCACAACTGGAATATCTGATAAACAGAGACTACAGGTTGAAGGTAGATTTTACTGTCATTATCCTCTCTACTTTGAATGCACTAAATTATCTTGTAATGTAATGCTGATTTGTTTAATAAAAATTTTCTGTTAAAAAAAAATTCTGGCGAGGAGTTCCCTATAAAATCTGTACCAGACCCGAAAGGGCCTGGTACTGATTGGGGGGACCCCCACGCCGTTTTATTCACAATTTTTTATTGCCAGCAAGGTTTTTTTTTTTTTTTTTTAAATATCAGTTGTCAGTAGGAAACCCCGCTGACAGCTGATGAGTCATCTGTTGTTAAGGACGTGGTGGCCAGCTTCCAGGACCGCTGTAAAGGTAAACGTTTTTTCACCTTAATGCATTCTATGCATTAAGGTGAAAAAACTTCGGACAATACCGCCACCCCCAGCCCCCCCATTTTACTTACCTGACCCCTCGAAAGTCCCGCGCTCGCTCCCGACATCCCCTTCGCCACTCAGCCTGGCCGCTGATAGGCTACAGTGGATGGATTGAAAGCAGCGCAGCCGTTGGCTCGCGCTGCTGTCAATCACATCCAATGACACGGCGCGCTGGGGGGCGGTGCCGAGTGATACAGTGAGCGGCTATAGCCGCCGGCTGTATCACGGGAGCGCGCCCGCAAGAACTAACCACCATGCGAGGGAGCTCGCATTAAGGTGTTGAGTCCTTGCGGGGAGGAGCTGAAACAGCCACCGAGGGACCCCAGAAGACCAGGTTCGGGGCCACCCTGTGCAAAACGAGCTGCACAGTGAAGGTAAGCATAACATGTTTGTTATTAAAAAAAAAAATAATAACTTTACAACCCCTTTAACAACCAACTACTGATAAAGACACCGGTGGTCGCCGTCTCAAAATATTTGCATCTGAACGGCATCTAAATTGCAGCTGGTTAAAACAGGTGTTTTAAAAATCTGCAGTGAAAACGGAGGGGATATTCTCACCGGACATGTGTGAACCTAGCCTTAAGGTAAGTGGGGGGTGGAAAAAAAAAAAACAGAACGGGGCCAGGCGGGTGCAGATCCACTTAAAAAGGAGGACAACTGTCTGAGAGTGGAGTTCCTCTCACTTTGGGAGATGTTCTCTTTTTTTTTCCCTGTTCCATCTCTAGGACAGGAAGTGAACAGAAATTACCTCAAATTGCTCACAGAATTGTTGTCAAGTTAACCAAAGCAATTATTGCTACAGCCCTTAGGAAAATACAATTATTATTATTATACAGGATTTATATAGCGCCAACAGTTTGCACAACACTTTACAACAAGACGGCAGGCAGTACAGTAGAGCTTACAATCTAGAAGGGAGGGTCAAGTGATACAAAAGTTAATAGCTGTGGGAGATGAGTTGATGGAGAAATTAAAAGTACCGTTGTCAGGTGGGGACAGAATAGGCTTCTCCGAAGAGAAGGGTTTTTCAGGGATCGTCTAAAAACCGCAAGCAGATTAGGAGACAGCCGTACAGATTGGGGTAGGGAGAGCCATAGGATGGGAGAGGCTCAGGAAAAGTCCTGGAGGTGGTAGGTGATGAGGGAGCTAGAGAGCAGGAGGTCTTAGGAGGAACGAAGAGAACGATTTGACCCTTATTTTGCTTTATTTAAATTTCAAGTGTTTTTTCCTGAAACGTCACTCTTTAAATCAAGGTGCGTGTTATACGCCGATAAATACGGTAATTGATTTCTGCTTTTTTTTTTTACCAGACTGCCCAGATGCTGATAAGAAGGATATTGTTGCACGCTAATGCCATAAATGAGAAATTCCCCAAGCACGAGACGTGTTTTTCCCTTTTTCCCCTAGTTATTTCTCTGTATTGCCATGTTTCCTCAGTTATTGCAGTGCGTTAGGTCAAACCTGTAAAAGTAGCTGGGAATTGATCTTAAGTCGATACGTCAGTATCTTTATGAAAAAAAAGAAAAAAAAACCCTGGTTGTAAAATGTGTGGTTTGTCCTGGATTTTTTCTACTGCAAAGTAGATCATACCAGTGAGTCATATGAAATGACGACAGAGCGGATTTTCAGAAATTCCCTCATCGTTAGTGTATTAATACTTAGGGCAGATTCCTAATTCCATTTTCATTAGAATGACTGCCCTAAAAATCCTGAAAGCTAAAATCTGATTAAAATGCCATGCGTAACAGCACATAGCAGGTATCTGCTATAAAATGCGGGAAAAAAAAAAAAAACAATATAGTGTAAATGTTTCATCTCATGTAAAGAAAACCTAATTCCAAAATACCCATCTCAGAAGTAGCTTCCATACTCCAACAATTACAGCTATTAGAGGGCCGTGTCTGTGTGCAATGGGGCCCCCCGTTCTCTGTAACTGCCATGCAGAGGGTAAGTTCTGATACATAAAACAAATTGTTCCCATATAAAATAAATACTGATTTTATGTAAGTATGTTGCTTATTGTTCTTGCTTCCTATGTAAAGACAGCCCTGGGCCCCATTACAGACATACAGTCTACTGTGACTATTGAGCCTTTCCTCATACTGCCATACCAAATGCTAGCTCTAGGCATTAAAAACTAAAGTCAGCTTTACTGTGATATCCAAAAATATGCTGCCTGACAATGTCAGAACAAATACTATTAGATGATGCAAGCTTATTTAACCACTTCAATACAGGGCATTTTCACCCCCCTTCCTGCCCAGACCAATTTTCACTTTTCAGCGCTGTCGCACTTTGAATGACAATTGCGCAGTCATACAACACTGTACCCAAATGAAATTTTTATCATTTTTTTCCCTCACAAATAGAGCTTCCTTTTGGTGGTATTTGATCACCTCTGCGGTTTTTATTTTTTACGCTATAATCAAAAGAAGAGTGACAAGTTTGAAAAAAAAAAAAAAACACAATATTTTTTACTTTTTGCTATAACAAATATCCCATTTTTTTTTTTTTTTTAAATTTTCCTCAGTTTAGGCTGATATGTATTCTTCTACATATTTTTGGTTAAAAAAATGCCAATAAGCGTATATTTATTGGTTTACAAAATAGGGGATAGTTTTATGGCATTTTTATTATTAATTTTTTTTTTTTTACTAGTAATGGGGGCGATCTGCGATTTTTATCATGACTGACAGATCGGACACTTTTGACACCATTTTGGGACCCTTGGTATTTATACAGCGATCAGTGCTATACAAATGCATTGATTACTGTATAAATGTCACTGGCAGGGAAGGAGTTAACACTAGGGGGCGATCAAAGGGTTAACTGTGTGTCCTAGGGAGTGATTCTAACTGTAAGGGGCGGGGACTCACAAGGGGAGGAGACACATGATAGGTCTCCTCTCACCTGACAGGACATGGATCTGTGTTTACACACACAGATCCACCGTCCTGGTTGGTTAACGGGCAATCGTGGGTGCCCGGCAGACATCGCTCCTGAACGCAAACGCAGCTAAACGCGGCTTGTAAACGCTGCTAAGCACACGTTTTTAAACGTGGATTACTAGCTGTGATTTTCCAGCGTTCGGGAGAGGTTGAGAAACGTCCCGTATATATGAAGCCTAACACAATCTGAACATTCTAAAGAATAAATAAAGCTGAAGACAGCAGATATACAAGTAAAACTTATGTAGGGAGATTTGTTTCATCCCTATGTATCATCTGACGCCGATCACTTCCCTGGGTATATTTGAGGGTTTACATCCACTTTAAAATGTACAGTCTGGAGGAAAAAATGGAAAGCAGAGACATGGATGAAAGAGTGTGAATATGGGTCAGGAGGGCAATATTTTCTATATGAAGCTAAGGTTAAGAACATGGGGATAGGACCTCAAATGAGCAACAAATACATTTCAAAACTAATCCTAGTATTATTTTACCAAAAGTAGTTAATGCTTGGAATAGATTTCCAGCAGAGGTAGTGAGTTAGTCAACAGTAAATGGATTGAAACAAGCTTGGCACAAACATAGATTTATACTAAAGACAAAAATTTATGGGGCAGACTTGATGGTCTTTTTTTCTGCTGTGACTTCTTCTATTTTTCTAGCATCACACAACCACAATCCTAGTACTACGATCTTAGCACCCCGACCCCAGTACAGTACTACGATCTCAGCACCCCGACCCCAGTACAGTACTACGATCTCAGCACCCCGACCCCAGTACAGTACCACGATCTCAGCATCCCAGTACAGTACTACGATCTGAGCACCCCAACCCCAGTACAGTACCACGATCTCAGCACCCCGACCCCAGTACAGTACTACGATCTCAGCACCCCGACCCCAGTACAGTACCACGATCTCAGCACCCCGACCCCAGTACAGTACTACGATCTCAGCACCCCGACCCCAGTACAGTACCACGATCTCAGCACCCCGACCCCAGTACAGTACCACGATCTCAGCACCCCGACCCCAGTACAGTACTACGATCTCAGCATCCCAGTACAGTACTACGATCTGAGCACCCCAACCCCAGTACAGTACCACGATCTCAGCACCCCGACCCCAGTACAGTACTACGATCTCAGCACCCCGACCCCAGTACAGTACTACGATCTCAGCACCCCGACCCCAGTACAGTACTACGATCTCAGCACCCCAGTACAGTACTACGATCTCAGCACCCCGACCCCAGTACAGTACTACAATCTCAGCACCCCGACCCCAGTACAGTACTACGATCTCAGCACCCCGACCCCAGTACAGTACTACGATCTCAGCACCCCAGTACAGTACTACGATCTCAGCACCCCGACCCCAGTACAGTACTACAATCTCAGCACCCCAAACCCAGTACAGTACTACAATCTCAGCACCCCAGTACAGTACCACGATCTCAGCACCCCGACCCCAGTACAGTACCACGATCTCAGCACCCCGACCCCAGTACAGTACTACGATCTCAGCACCCCAGTACAGTACTACGATCTCAGCACCCCGACCCCAGTACAGTACTACGATCTCAGCACCCCGACCCCAGTACAGTACTACGATCTCAGCACCCCAGTACAGTACTACGATCTCAGCACCCCGACCCCAGTACAGTACTACGATCTCAGCACCCCAAACCCAGTACAGTACTACGATCTCAGCACCCCAGTACAGTACCACGATCTCAGCACCCCGACCCCAGTACTACGATCTCAGCACCCCGAGCCCAGTACAGTACCACGATCTCAGCACCCCAGTACAGTACTACGATCTCAGCACCCCAGTACAGTACTACGATCTCAGCACCCCGACCCCAGTACAGTACTACGATCTCAGCACCCCGACCCCAGTACAGTACTACAATCTCAGCACCCCAAACCCAGTACAGTACTACGATCTCAGCACCCCGACCCCAGTACAGTACTACGATCTCAGCAACCCAGTACAGTACTACGATCTCAGCACCCTGACCCCAGTACAGTACTACGATCTCAGCACCCCAGTACAGTACTACAATCTCAGCACCCTGACCCCAGTACAGTACTACGATCTCGGCACCCCAGTACAGTACTACAATCTCAGCACCCTGACCCCAGTACAGTACTACGATCTCAGCACCCCGACCCCAGTACAGTACTACGATCTCAGTACCCCGACCCCAGTACCATGATCTCAGTACCCCGACCCCCAGTACCATGATCTCAGTACCCCGACCCCAGTACCATGATCTCAGCACCCCGACCCCAGTACAGTACTACGATCTCAGCACCCCAGTACAGTACTACGATCTCAGCACCCCAGTACAGTACTACGATCTCAGCACCCCGATCCCAGTACAGTACTACGATCTCAGTACCCCGACCCCAGTACCCCGACCCCAGTACCATGATTTCAGTACCATGATCTCAGTACCCCGACCCCAGTACCATGATCTCAGTACCCCAACCCCAGTACAGTACCACGATCTCAGCACCCCGACCCCAGTACAGTACTACGATCTCAGTACCCCGACCCCAGTACCATGATCTCAGTACCCCGACCCCAGTACCATGATCTCAGCACCCCGACCCCAGTACAGTACTACGATCTCAGCACCCCGACCCCAGTACAGTACTACGATCTCAGCACCCAAGTACAGTACTACGATCTCAGCACCCTGACCCCAGTACAGTACTATGATCTCAGAACCCCGACCCCAGTACCATGATCTCAGTACCCCAACCCCAGTACCATGATCTCAGTACCCCGACCCCCAGTACCATGATCTCAGTACCCCGACCCCAGTACCATGATCTCAGCACCCGACCCCAGTACAGTACTACGATCTCAGCACCCCAGTACAGTACTACGATCTCAGCACCCCGACCCCAGTACAGTACTACGATCTCAGCACCCAAGTACAGTACTACGATCTCAGCACCCCGATCCCAGTACAGTACTATGATCTCAGTACCCCCGACCCCAGTACCATGATCTCAGTACCATGATCTCAGTACCCCGACCCCAGTACCATGATCTCAGTACCCCAACCCCAGTACAGTACCACGATCTCAGCACCCCGACCCCAGTACAGTACTACGATCTCAGTACCCCGACCCCAGTACCATGATCTCAGTACCCCGACCCCAGTACCATGATCTCATTACCCCGACCCCAGTACCATGATCTCAGCACCCCGACCCCAGTACAGTACTACAATCTCAGCACCCCGACCCCAGTACAGTACTACGATCTCAGCACCCCAGTACAGTACTACGATCTCAGCACCCCGATCCCAGTACAGTACTACGATCTCAGAACCCCGACCCCAGTACCATGATCTCAGTACCCCGACCCCAGTACCATGATCTCAGTACCCCGACCCCAGTACCATGATCTCAGTACCCCGACCCCAGTACCATGATCTCAGTACCCCGACCCCAGTACAGTACCACGATCTCAGCACCCCGACCCCAGTACAGTACTACGATCTCAGCACCCCGACCCCAGTACAGTACTATGATCTCAGCACCCCAGTACAGTACCACGATCTCAGCACCCCGACCCCAGTACAATACTACGATCTCAGCACCCCGACCCCAGTACAGTACTACGATCTCAGCACCCCGACCCCAGTACAGTACTACGATCTCAGCACCCCGACCCCAGTACAGTACTACGATCTCAGCACCCCGACCCCAGTACCATGATCTCAGTACCCCGACCCCAGTACCATGATCTCAGTACCCCGACCCCAGTACCATGATCTCAGTACCCCGACCCCAGTACCATGATCTCATTTCCCCCGACCCCAGTACTATGATCTCAGCACCCCGACCCCAGTACCATGATCTCAGTACCCCGACCCCAGTACCATGATCTCAGTACCCCGACCCCAGTACTATGACCTCAGACCCCAGTACTATGATCTCAGTACCCTGACCCCAGTACTATGATCTCAGTACCCCGACCCCAGTACCATGATCTCAGTACCCCGACCCCAGTACCATGATCTCAGTACCCCGACCCCAGTACCATGATCTCAGTACCCCGACCCCAGTACCATGATCTCAGTACCCCGACCCCAGTACCATGATCTCAGTACCCCGACCCCAGTACCATGATCTCAGTACCCCGACCCCAGTACTATGATCTCAGTACCCCGACCCCAGTACCATGATCTCAGTACCCCGACCCCAGTACCATGATCTCAGTACCCCGACCCCAGTACTATGATCTCAGTACCCCGACCCCAGTACTATGACCTCAGACCCCAGTACTATGATCTCAGTACACTGACCCCAGTACTATGACCTCAGACCCCAGTACCATGATCTCAGTACCCCGACCCCAGTACCATGATCTCAGTACTATGATCTCAGTACCCCGACCCCAGTACCATGATCTCAGTACCCCGACCCCAGTACCATGATCTTAGTACCCCGACCCCAGTACTATGATCTCAGTACCACGACCCCAGTACTATGATCTCAGTACCCCGACCCCAGTACTATGATCTCAGTACCCCGACCCCAGTACTATGATCTCAGTACCCCGACCCCAGTACCATGATCTCAGTACCCCGACCCCAGTACTATGATCTCAGTACCCCGACCCCAGTACTATGATCTCAGTACCCTGACCCCAGTACTATGACCTCAGACCCCAGTACTATGATCTCAGTACCCCGACCCCAGTACTATGACCTCAGACCCCAGTACTATGATCTCAGTACCCCGACCCCAGTACTATGACCTCAGACCCCAGTACTATGATCTCAGTACCCCGACCCCAGTACCATGATCTCAGTACCCCGACCCCAGTACTATGATCTCAGTACCCCGACCCCAGTACTATGATCTCAGTACCCTGACCCCAGTACTATGACCTCAGACCCCAGTACTATGATCTCAGTACCCCGACCCCAGTACTATGACCTCAGACCCCAGTACTATGATCTCAGTACCCCGACCCCAGTACTATGACCTCAGACCCCAGTACTATGATCTCAGTACCCCGACCCCAGTACTATGACCTCAGACCCCAGTACTATGATGACAGGTGCAGAGCCTCAGGACGAAGGTAAAATGAGTTGTGTAAATGGAATCAGCTGACAAGCAGAGCAGTGCAATGAGCTGATGAAGGAGAAGTCGGCAGGTGCTGTAGTTTAGTAACACACATATGACAGACAGACTAGTCGGCAAGTCCCGGTATAACAATAGTAATTTCACCCTAAGGAGCTCCCCATTCCCACACTTACATGTTGAGTCTCCCGAACATTCCATCCCGCAGTGTGCCGGTCTCAGCACTCCCTCCTCCTGATATCACAGGCGGCACATGTCTTCACTTTGTACTGTACACAGCGCTGTCCCCGGGCCGTCACGTGACGCGGTGTGCTGTCTACATCCACAGAGTGGTGGTGGTGGAGGAGCTTCTATGTGTGGAGGAGCTTCTATGTGTGGAGGAGGCTTCTATCTGCTGAGCTGGTTTCTCTGCTCCTGGTGACAGAACTAGTCCTTGTTCTTAGGAAATCCCAGCCGTTTGGTATGCACACCCAGCCATAGCCTGGAGACCAGGGCTGCCTCAAGGGGGATCATTTAGCATGTTCTGTAGAAAATAAAGGGCATGAGACCAAAATAGTTATGTGTAAACAACTTGTCACCTGTCATTCTATTCAAAAACAGAGATTTTCTGCTTCCCCTCCCTTCATGTCCACATTTCACGCCTAGGCGTCTGTGACGTAGTATGGAACACATGTCTACTGCCTGCAGACTCCTGGGATATGAGCATCCTCCATCCCACAAGTCTTCAGGCTAACCCGAGAACAATGGGAGGGTGTGTGCCGCTAATCGCACCCAGCGCTAGCTGAGGAGTCCTATTGGTTACAGGTTATGGATACTGTGGCAATATGTAAACAAATTGATCCCCAACGGGAACAAATTTGTGTAGCAGGAAATTGAACCCCAGCGGGAGCAAATTGCTGTAGCAGAAAATTTTGCATGGCTGCAAGACACTACAGTACCCAAAATTGTCCCCTGGCTACACTTTAAAAGTTTTTACAGCTCATCAACTTAGGCTGGCCATACATGGTTCGAATCTTAGCTGAATCAGCAGGATCCGGTCTAGATTCAAACCATTAATGGGCAGGCTGAATGTACCAAGCTGATCGTTCAACTAGGGTGCAACCAGCCTGCCTGATTCGCTTGCGTTTATCACAAGCAGCTGCTATAGCGGCTAGCGATAATCACTATCCCGCGCTGAAATGGCTTCCCCTGCCCTCCCATCAGAAGACAATGGCTGATTCCCTTGTCAGCACTGTCTGTGTTGATGGGGGAATTTCTTTCCTGCAACCCATGATTGGGGTTGCAGGAAAGGGGGGGTTGCCAAAAGAAGCAGAGCACCGTGCTGCACCTGAAGTGGTAACTGAACTCCGTACATGCTGAATGGTTGGTGGGTTTACAGGCATGACACAAGCTCGGGAACCTTGACAGCCGAGCAGGGTCAACAGTGGAAATACATGGGGGATACAGGATTTCACACCGGCTGTAGCATGGAGATCGGGGGGGGGGAGTTGGGGGTCTGTCAATGGAGGCAGAGCGTCAGTAGTTGGGTAGTGGAGGGGGGTTGGGGATCTGTCAGTGGAGGCAGGGGGTCAGTAGTTGGGTGGTGAAGGTCTGTGAGTGGGGGGGGTTGGGAATCTGTCAGTGGAGGCAGGGGGTCAGTAGTCAGGTGATGAAGGTCTGTGAGTGGGGGTGGTGGTTGGGGATCTGTCAGTGGAGGCAGGGGGTCAGTAGTTGGGTGATGAAGGTCTGTGAGTGGGGGGGGGGGGTTGGGGATCTGTCAGTGGAGGCAGGGGGTCAGTAGTTGGGTGATGAAGGTCTGTGAGTGGGGGGGGGGGGTTGGGGATCTGTCAGTGGAGGCAGGGGGTCAGTAGTTGGGTGGTGAAGGTCTGTGAATGGGGGGGGGATCTGTCAGTGGAGGGAGGGGGTCAGTAGTTGGGTGGTGAAGGTCTGTGAGTGGTTGGGGATCTGTCAGTGGAGGCAGGGGGTCAGTAGTTGGGTGGTGAAGGTCTGTGAGTGGTTGGGGATCTGTCAGTGGAGGCAGGGGGTCAGTAGTTGGGTGGTGAAGGTCTGTGAGTGGGGGGGTGGTTGGGGATGTGTCAGAGGTGGGAGGGGGTGGTAGTTGGGGTTGGGAGAAAGGCAGTAGGTGGGGCGGAGGTCTGTCAGTGGGGGGCGACAGTTGGTAGGATTTGTTTTGCAGTGTGGGGGACCGGCTCTGAGGGTGCCTGCCCCCCCCCCCACCTTCCCCCAATCCCTGGAGGAATCGGTTGCTTGGTCTGGAATACCCGGGCCTATTGTTTGTCCAAACCTGGTGAGTGGTCTTGCCTCCGCCCCCTTCCTGTAGCTTTCTGCAGGAAACCTGTAATGGGTGGGGTTTGCTGGGCCCCCTCCCACAGCTCTGCTGTCTGTACAGCACATTGAAGATGTCACTGCTACTTTGACAAGTAATAACTGGGTTTGTAACTGCATTTGGTGCATGCAACATGGATTTATATTCTTTTCCGCTATTCAGAAATTTGAATGAAAGCTGGTGACAGGGTCCCTTTAATGGTTGCCATAGACGCTTTATTAATTTTTTTCGATCGATCTCAGTAATCAATCTGTAGCAGCGGTGACCTGTCCATTAGGGGCGCACGGGTGCCCCCCCCCCCCCCCCCCGTCCATGCATCCAGCCCCCTGATCTACATACAGGGCGCCTCACTATGGAATCCAATGGGGGGGGGGGGGTTGAAGCATGAGATTAGAGTCAGAGGCTCTAATAGGCTTCAAAAAAGGGTGGGCTCGGGTCGCAGTGCTCTGCACCCAGTTGTGTGACGATAGTGAATGAATATTCACTATTTTCAGACTAAATCTCTTCATGAGACCCATTTCCCGATTGGCCAAAACGTCAGGTGATCCTATTGGGTACCTAGGAGGAGGGAAGAGGCGACGCACGGCCGTGCTGGAGGAGAGGACACCGTAGCCGCAGCCCACCACCTGCCACCTAGATGGGGTCCCGCCGTGCTCGAAGACACTGGAGCCGCAGTCCGCCACCCGCCTCCTAGATGGGGTAAGTGCTGGACCGACCGGCAGACAGCGGGGGGGAGGGGGGGGTGTTTGTCACCCACCCCCCCCAAAAAAAAAAAAAAAAAACAGCCGCCACTCATCTGTAGTCAGCAACCCAATTGATACGCCAAACACAAGGAAGTGGATTTTAGTTTGATAAATTGGAAGTTCGATAGTTGGAAGTTACAATAGTAAGTTATTCATCACATCTCTGTTTCCATCGTGTAATCTCATAATCTAATCAACTGAAATATGATCAGATTCATGACCAAAACATCTCAGTGTTGCTAAACTTTGCCAAACGAACGATAATTTTAGACTCTGGCTGATTGACTCTTTTTGAACAAATCCAAACTAAATAAGAATCAAGTTTCAATCAATCAGAAAGGAAGCTATGGCTTTTTGATTAGTTGCCGATTCGATCATTTTGTCCAGCATAAGAGAAAACTGCAAAAAACCTGCAGTGCAAAGGATATCCCACAGTATTACAGGTTATGGAAATTACTTTTTATCTTATATGACAATTATCATATATTGTATTCGGTATAACTTTACATTATGGCATGTCATACGATACCTTGTTTGTTAAATCTCTTTTGTACGTAATTTCCCTGAAGGCATACGTGATTTATTTGCTGACGTTGTAGGTCTGAAACCAGTTTAACAGTATAGACTATTTTTAAACTATTTTCCTCTGGGAAGTTGTATTCATAATTACACAATTAAGAGAACTTGATGAGGACAATAATATATAATAGGAGGCTATCATTATTACACTGCTTTTATGGAGAACTTCAATGGAACAAAAGCTTTACCTATTCTGCTGCCTGAAGCTATGGCTGAATGGTCTACTTTTCATGCATTGCACTGCTTACCATAAATATGCCTTTCGTTTAGAATGTATAGCTTTTTTTTTTTCCTTTCTGTAAAGAGCATTTTCGAGAAAGCATCTTCATAGTTAACAATAGGTGAAACCCCATACTGCTGCTTATCCTACTTGGAATTACAGTGCCTAGAAAAAGTATTCATACCCCTTGAAATTCTCCACATTTTGTCTTGTTACAACCAAAAACGTAAATGTATTTTATTTGGATCCTATGTGATAGGCCTACACGAAGTGGCACATAATTGTAAAGTGGAAGGAAAATGATAAATGGTTTTCCAAATTTTTTACAAATAATATGTGAAAATTGTGGCGTGCATTTGTATTCAGCCCCCCTGAGTCAACCACCTTTTGCTGCAATTACAGCTGCAAGTCTTTTTGGGGATGTCTCTACCAGCTTTGCACATCTAGAGAGTAACATTTTTGACCATTTTTCTTTGCAAAATAGCTCAAGATCTGTCAGATTGGATTGAGAGCATCTGTGAACAGCAATTTCAAGTCTTGCCACAGTTGCTCAATTGAATTTAGGTCTGGACTTTGACTGGGCCATTCTAACACATGAATATGCTTTGCTCTAAACCATTCCATTGTAGCTCTGGTTATATGTTTAGGGTCGTTGTCCTGCTGTAAGGTGAACCTCTGCCCCAGTCTCAAGTCTTTTGCAGAATCTAACAGGTTTTCTTCTACGATTGCCCTGTATTTGGCTCCATCCATCTTCCCATCAACTCTGACCAGCTTCCCTGTCCCTGCTGAAGAAAAGCATCCCCACAACATGATGCTGCCACCACCATGTTTTACGGTGGGGATGGTGTGTTCAGGGTGATGTGCAGTGTTAGTTTTAAGTCACACAAAAACATTTTGCTTTTAGGACAAAAAGTTCAATTTTGGTCTCATCTGACCAGAGCATCTTCTGCCACGTTTGCTGTGTCCCCCACATGGCTTCTCGCAAACTGCAAATGGGACTTCTTATGGCATTCTTTCAACAATGACTTTCTTGACACTCTTCCATAAAGGCCAGATTTGTTGTCCTGTGGACAGATTCTCCCACCTGAGCTGTGAATCTCTGCAGCTCCTCCAGAATTACCATGAGCCTCTTGGCTGCTTCTCTGATTAATGCTCTCCTTGCCCGGCCTGTCAGTTTAGGTGGACGGCCATATCTTGGTAAGTTTGCAGTTGTGCCACACTCTTTCTATTTTCAGATGATGGATTGAACAGTGCTCCATGAGATGTTTAAAGCTTGGGTTATTTTTTTATAACCTAACCCTGCTTTAAACTTCTCCACAACTTTATCCCTGACCTGTCTGATGTGTTTCTTGGCCTTCTGTTGTTTGTTCAGTAAGGTTCTCTAACAAACCCTTGAGGGCTTTACTGAACAGCTGTATTTATACTGAGATTAAATTACACACAGGTTACACAGAGCTTCACAGGTTGCCACTGGAGTGCTTTTCCACACCTCCATGACGAAATCAGGGAGCTGGTGGATGTTAGAGACCATGCGCTTCTCCACCTTCCATTTGAGGATGCCCCACAGATCCTTAATAGGGTTTAGGTCTGGAGACATGCTTGGCCAGTCCATCACCTTTACCCTCAGCTTTTTTAGCAAGGCAGGGGTTGTCTTGGGGGTGTGTTTTGGGTCGTTATCATGTTGGAATATTGCCCTGCAGCCCAGTCTCCGAAGGAAGGGGATCATGCTCTGCTTCAGTATGTCACAGTACATGAGTATTCATGGTTCCCTTAATAAACTGTAGCTCCCCAGTGTCGGCAGCACTCATGCAGCCCCAGACAATGACACTCCCACCACCATGCTTGACTGTAGGCAAGAAACACTTGTCTTTGTACTCCTCATCTGGTTGCCGCCACACACGCTTGACACCATCTGAACCAAATAAGTTAATATAGGTCTCATCAGACCGCAGGACATGGTTCCATGTCCTTAAGTTGCTTGTCTTCAGCAAACTGTTTGCGGGCTTTCTTGTGCATCATCTTTAGAAGAGGCTTCCTTCTGGGACAACAGCCATGCAGACCAATTTGATGCAGTGTGCGGCATATGGTCTGAGCACTGACAGGCTGACCCGCCCCACCCCTTCAACCTCTGCACTCTGCAGCAATGCTGGTAGCACTCGTACATCTATTTCCCAAAGACAACCTCTGGTTATGAGACTGAGCACATGCACTTAACTTCTTTGGTCAACCATGGTGAGACCTGTTCTGAGTGGAACCTGTCCTGTTAACCACTGTATTGTCTTGGCCACCATGCTGCAGCTCAGTTTTAGGTTTTTGGCAATCTTCTTATAGCCTAGGCCATCTTTATGTAGAGCAACAATTTTTTTTTCATAACCTCAGAGAGTTCTTTGCCATGAGGTGCCATGTTGAACGTCCAGTGACCAGTATGAGAGAGTGAGAGCGATAACACCAAATTTTACACACCTGCTCCCCATTCACACCTGATACCTTGTAACACTAATGAGTCACATGACACCGGTGAAGGAAAACTCACTTTTGTTGCCAGCGGTTTGGACATTAACCACTTGCCGACCAGCCACCGCAGTTTTACTGCGGCAGAATGGCACGGCTGGGTGAAACAACGTTATGTAACGTCGCTTTTCCCTGTGGCCACTAGGGGCGCGTGCACGCGCATGCCCGCTGTTTGGCTTTGGAGCCACCGGGCTCCCGCAATCGCTGCTGACACACTGAGAACAGGATCTGTGTGTGTAAACTCTGAGGGGAGAAGAGACTGATCATCTGTTCATACACAGTTATCTCCTCTAGACAGACCCTTCCCCCTTCAGTTAGAACATAGAGAGGGAACACAATTAACCCCTTGATCGCCCCCTCGTTGTTAACCCCTTCCATGCCAGTGACATTTTTACAGTAATCAGTGCATTTTTATAGCACTGATTGCTGTATAAATGCCAATGGTCCCAAAAATGTGTCAAAAGTGTCCGATGTGTCCGCCATAATGTCACAGTCTCGATATAAAACGCAGATCACTGCCATTACTAGTAAAAAAAAAAAAAATAATAATAAAAATGCCATACAACCATCCCCTATTTTGTAGTCGCTATAACTTGTGTGCAAACCAATCAATATACGCTTATTGCGTTTTTTTACCAAAAATATGTAGAAGAATACATATCGGCCTAAACTGAGGGAAAAAATTGTTTTTTTTATATATTTTTGAGGGATATTTATTATAGTAAAAAATATTGCGTTTTTTTTTTCAAAATTGTCGCTCTTTTTTTGTTTATAGCGCAAAAAATAAAAACTTCAGAGGTGATCAAATACAACCAAAAGAAAGCTCTATTTGTGGGAAAAAAAGGACATCAATATTGTTTGGGTGCAGTGTTGCACGACCGCGCAATTGTCAGTTAAAGCGACACACTGCCGAATCACAAAAACTGCTCTGGTCAGGAAGGGGGTAAAATCTTCTGGGGCTTAAGTTAAAGAGGTTGTAAACCTCCATTGGTAAGTTGTACCTATAGGTAAGCCTATAATAAGGCTTACCTATAGGTACTGTAAATATCTCCTAAACATGCGCCGTTTAGGCAATATTTGCTGTACACTGCTCTGATGATGTCATCGGCGCATGCGCTGTGAAGAAGTGGCTGCCCGTGCCGTTTTTTTCAATAGCTAGTACCATGAACGGCGGCTCCCGCGCACAAGTGCGGGAGTGACGTCACATTACTCCGGCCAGTTATGCCTTGCATAACTGGCCGGAGTTAGTTTGCCTTGCAATGCCACATTTTAGAAGTAAGCGAGGCTACCTGTGAAATCTATAATTGCAGCCTTTCAATGAGGGGGGGGGGGGGGGGGGTCGTGCTTTTCTTACAAAAAGAATAGGTCCCCTTCAGGGCCCAGCTCCAGCTAGAACTTCTTTATGAGTTCATCAGGTTTTCAATTGTTATCTGTGTCCAACTTAAAGTAGAACTAAAGGCAAATCTTTTTTTTTTTCATTTTTGATTTGGAGTAAAGGAGGCTTATATAACCCCTGTAAGGTTTATTTTTGCCCTCTTTGCCCCAATGGAGAGATTTCCCTTCACTTTCTGTCCCATAGCCAAAACAGGAAGTGAGAGGAAATCCCACTAAATTAAAGGAATCTATTGGGGACCCCCAGGTCACCAGAACTAGTGTCCCTATTGGAATATTTTCCCTCTAACAACCCAAAATTTGGGATTTTTCTTTTACTTTCACTTTCAGCCTAGGTTCACACTGCTGCAGGTTAGAAATCATGTGAGTTCAGCTGAACTCGCACGATTTCAAATCGGCAATGCAGTCCGACTTTGGGGGCAATTGAACAGACATCTGTGCGGGTTCTTGCACAGATGTCTATTTAAATCGCCCCCGAAGTCGCCAAAAGTAGTACAGGAACTACCTTTGGGAATCGGTGCGGCGCCGCACCGATTTGGATTGCGCCATTGCCGGCAATAGCCGCCGATTTGGCATGCGATTTGAAATGTCAATGTTATTGTGGGCTCAATGATAATGGTAAGCAGGACAAATAGGATGAATCTCCCTAATGGAGGCACAGACAGCAATAAAAACTGGACAGGTCTTCTACTCCCTCTTCCTCCCCCCCCTTAAAACTAAAAAACAGTTTTGCCTTCAGTTATACTTAAATCTGGCCACAGATGGATCAAAATTTGGCCGGTGCAGCAGGAACCAGATGAATTTCGATCCATCTATGGCTGTTCCCCCTTGTTGGAAAATTTTTCTGGATCAGCTGGGCAGCCGGTGATCATTGTATTCTGTCAATGGAGGAGTCTTGCTGTCAGAATACAATGGATTGGATTGGGGACTTTGCATGTGTGGATTGGGAAATCCGCATCCACACACGAGCCAAATATGGGGAGACAACGGACGTTTTTAGACAACGGACCTTTTTTTTGAACCGGCCCGTGTGTATATTGCTCTTTCTGGCTTCTGTTGGACGTGCATGCTGGAAGACCAGCATCTAACTGACTCCCAATCAGCGCTCTCAGCAGGTGTAGGAAGCATTCCAGGCTACTGGAAGCGTGAATATATGATGCAGGACAGCCTTGTTAGCAAAGTAATGGTGGCTCAGTATCCTCTATTGGGGCTGAGCACATTCCATGAATAAAGAAGTGACTAAAACATTATCAGTTACACCAGTATCTTGGACATGTAAGCATGTAATTTGTTGAAATTTGAGTTACTGGGTCATAGCGCTTATCCATATACTCCATTATGGATAAGTGATTATTTCAAACAGAAAAAGAAGAAGTCTTTTCTTAAAAGGGGTATGAAGGTTGCCTGCAAAAGAAAATCCTTAATACTCAACTCTCCAGGGAGTAAAGCTGGATACACACTAATTAATTTTCTGTAGATTTTTTCTTTCAGATTTACCAAAACCATATAATATGAGGTCAAACCTAAAGAGTTTCAATTTGTATGCAATCGGGCAGGCCCTTGCACTACATGGTTTTGGTAAATCTAAAGGAAAGCAGACAACAAAAGTTGTATAGTGTGTATGAGATCTTAGTCCTCACTTCACTGTTTTTAAGAGCTTTAACCTCCACCAGATTCTTCAGAATATGACACATAAAAGGCAAAAGTTATTCTGGTATTTTGTCTGATGACGGAGGAGTTGCTAGCAGCCAAAAGAGAGAATGGGATGCTACCTGCCCTAAATTGGAGTGTTTCTAATTAAATTTAGTAGCTAGGCTGTGGCCAGCCTGAGCTCCATTCACAATTTTCTAGACTCTGGCTCTGCTAAGCTCAGTTTGTTGGTTGCTTCTGTTTTTTACTGCTGAAGAGGTTCCAGTAATCAATGAGGGAAGGACAATCAAAGAGTTTTCAATATTTACAAAGGGTTCTCTCTTTCGTTCCAGGGCTTCTGCCTGTAGAGGATGTCAATATGGAGTGTCCTTTCTACTTGGATCTTGCCTCATTTGGGAGCATGTGCTGGAGGTCCAGGACTTCACCTTCTCTGCTGAAGTGCATATCTGGAGGGAGCTGGACTAATGTATGACTACCTGGAAGAGTGTCACGGAGGAGCTGGGCAGAAGCTACCACTGGACATTGCAAGGATTTATTGCCCACAAATCAAGGTAGCTTTGACTAATTTCAGAGGGTCAAGGGCTACACTGTTTAGAGAACATTCCATTACAACTTAAGAAAGACTGATTGGTCTTACAGTTTAATAGATGTGTTGTAGAATTGAAATAAATTGTGAAAAGTCACTAGCGCTCAACTAATTTTTCTCCCCATCAAACACCCAGAACCTGAGATGGAAATGCACACTACCTAGAGGGTCATTCTGCATCACCCCAAGAAGAGTACTACATGACTGTAGTGCTACCCCCTTTGGAGCCATTGGATAGGATGGGCCCTTTGTTGTTTGCCTCAACCTTCTCAAGAACCTCAGCCCCTCTGACACACCAGGGTGAGTGTGCAAACATAAAATATTACAGGAAATCACTGAAAGTAAAGTTTAGTACCCAATAATCGTGCTATATCAAAGAAAAAAGGCACCAAACCAGGTAGTAAAGGCAAACGTAATATAATGTCATGCAATACAGTTGGTAACTAGGTAACAATAAAATGGATTAACAAAGGTAATAACACAATTTAGCATAAAAAATGATTAAAAGTAAGGACTAGGCCTGAGATGACATTTGGCATCCAGATCTGCATAAACAGTAGCAAGGCCACCTTAAGTGCATTAGTGAGCAGTAGTCAAGTTTAATCTACCGTGTGTTAGAACTATGCTACCAGAGTGCATTTATGGCGGTGATGCTAGTTCTAAGTTGACTGGGTATGCACTGTCCAAAAGAAAAGGAGGATGGTAGCGGGCTTGCATAATAAATATTATGGGAGGGGCAGTCCCTTGAGATGTCCTTCTGCCGGCTATCGTTGGGGCCATTTAAGAGCGTCTTTGCATTTACTGACAGTCTCAGTTAACCTGCATGCAGTATAGGTATAGTATAGGTATGGTATAACCTTGGCACAGGTGCAATGTAGATGTGGTTCAGTTGCATATATTGATATAGGTGCAGTCTAGGTTTGGAAAAAGTGCAGTATAGAGTGCAGTATGGGTGCTGTATGGATTGGTTGCACTTGGTGTTCTGCCCTCTGCAGCTCAGTCCCTGTAAGCGGGTTCAGCAATGGGCGAATAGCCCTCCCATCAGTCCCCAGGATGCCACGGTGACCTCTCACTGTAGAAAATGGGGGTCCGCCCAGTCTCTCCCTGAAAGCCTCTGGTTATCAGCAGTGGGAAGTTAGTGGATGCTCCAGTCTCCCTGCTGCAGAGGTGCAAGTGCTGTGATGTAGACGGTGCTGTGCTGCCCCCAGGTGTCCACACTCACAGTTTTAGGCTTGGATCTCCACTGGTATGGTCCTCAGCTCGCAGGGGAATATCTAGACAGAGGTTCCCAGGCAGTTTATTAAAAAGTATCTCTCCACTTCTCCTACTGCACAGTGCCTATTGGGGTTTGTATAGTAAAGAGTTTATTCGTCCCAATATTTGGCTGCTGTCTCAAACTTCAACTTCCAGAAGTCTAATGCCGCGTACACACGAGCGGACTTTACGGCAGACTTTGCCCGGCGGACTTTTCGACGGACTTTACAACGGACTTTCTGAATGAACGGACTTGCCTACACACAATCAACCAAAGTCCGTCGAATTCGTACGTGATGACGTACGACCGGACTAAAATAAGGAAGTTATTAGCCAGTAGCCAATAGCTGCCCTAGCGTGGCTTTTTTTCCGTCAAACTAGCATACAGACGAGCGGACTTTTCGACCGGACTCGAGTCTGTCGGATAGATTTGAAACATGTTTCAAATCTAAGTCCGTCCAACTTTTGAGAAAACAAAGTCCACTGGAGCACACACATGATCGAATTGTCAGACGAAATCCCCTCTGTCAGGCAAAGTCTGCCGTAAAGTCCGCTCGTGTGTACGCGGCATTAGCAATTTGCATAGAAGTCTATGGGCTTGCTTGGCTTTAACTCTCCCCCTACTTGCCAGTGAAGAATCATGCAGCATAACATCTGTATTATCTCAGTAGAGGGAGAGAAGAATAAAAGACAATGGGGTTGATTTACTAAAGGCAAATCCACTGTGCACTACAAGTGCACTACAAGTGCACTTGGAAGTACAGTCGCTGAAGATCTGAGGGGAAGCTCTGCTGATTTATATCATCCAATCATGTGCAAGCAAAAATGCTGTTTTTTTATTTTCCTTGCATGTCCCCCTCGGATCTATGGCAACTGCACTTCCAAGTGCACTTGTAGTGCACAGAGGGGTTGATTTACTAAAGACAGATAGACTGTGCACTTTGCAGGTGCAGTCGCTCCAGAGCTTAGTAAATGAGGTAAAGCTTCACTTTGCAAAGAGTACCCAATCACATATAAGAAAAACAAAACAAAAAAACAGCATTTTTGCTTGCACATGATTGGATGATGGAAGTCAGCAGAGCTTCTGTTTATTTACTAAGTTCTGGAGCAACTGCATTTGCAAAGTTCACAGTCCACTTGCCTTTTAGTAAATAAACCCCTATGTCTCCTTCTCCAAATTGCTGTAGCCCAGCACCTAGCTTCATAACGCATAACGCACTAAGAGAAGCCCATCAATCATCAACAAGAACTGAAAACAGTGCAAGATTTTTTTATGCAAATACAAAATGCAGAAGTCTTGATCTCTTTCTAAACAAACTGTTCAAGGAATCCCAGGTTACCATGATTTGTTTCATTAATTTCTAATTATTGGTTACTGTTCAATGCACATTACAACTAGCCTTTGGTTACTCCTGCTATATGTATCTTGCTGAATAAGCCTGTTAGCCTGGCTTCACTTATATGCATCATTATGCTGCATTTTTTTTATATTTTGGGCATGTGCATTGTCATGCGTTTACATGCGTTGTCATTCCATTGATGGATCAAAAATGACATGAACTTTTTCAGCCTTTGCACTTTAAAGCACCGCCCAGATGTGGACCAACATAATAACAAACATTGGCAAACCTGTGCACAAGTCAACATACAATAAATGGGCCCATAATTTTTAATGCTACATACTTCTGCTATCTACAAGTTAACATCAACTACAGACAATTATGGCAGTTTATCCATAGACTGGCAAACAAACTAATGAGCAAATTAGCTCATAAAGAATATCTCTAGCCAAGGTTTGTAAAACATTTCTATAAAATAAAATTAACAGGAACTGTTCTAAAAAATTGTATATTTAATATTAAAATGTTTAAGCTCTTTTTTTCCCCACAAGCTGGTTATTAACATTTCCCGTCATGATCCCCCCTGCCAGGGACGCAGTAAAAATGTTTCTCCTTTTAGTGTGAATGGAGGCAGTTGGCTCTCAATCCTGCCTGCCACTGACAGCTCTGGGTCCTTATAGATGATCAGCAACAAGTCAGAGTGGTTCCTGAATCAGCATCAGTATCAGCCTGCAGATGAACACTGCCATCGTCAGGCTGCAATGCCGCAATTTTACAAACATTTTTTTACATTTTCATATATTTGTCAGCCTATAATAAAAAAACAGGGTTGTTATTAATATTAACCACTTGCCGACCGGCTCATGCCGATATACGTCGGCAAAGTGGCACGGGTGCGCAAATGTACGTCACTCTGTCATCGGCGGCTAGCAGGTGCACGCATGCCCGCCGTGCGCCACGAAAGTGTGCCCGCGGGTCTTGTGGACTCGATGTCCGCCGGTGGCCCACGATCGTGGCACGGAGAGGCAGAACGGGGAAATGTAAACAAGGCATTTCCCTGTTCTGCCTAGCAACATGACAGGGATCTACTGCTCCCAGTGATCGGGAGCAGTGATCTCTGTCATGTTCTAGTGAGTCCACCCCCCCCTACAGTTAGAACATGCTGAGGGAACACACTTAACCCCTTGATCGCCCCCTAGTGTTTAACCCCTTCTCTGCCAGTGACATTTACACAGTAATCAGTGCATTTTTAAAGCACTGATCGCTGTATAAATGTCAAAGGTCCCAAAAGAGTATCAAAAGTGTCCAATCTGTCCACCGCAATGTCGCAGTCATGATATAAATTGCAGATCACTGCCATTACTAATACTAAAAATGCCATAAATCTATCTCCTATTTTGTAGACGCGATAATTTTGCGCAAACCAATCAATATAGGCTTATTGCGATTTTTTTTTTTATACCAAAGTTATGTAGAAGAACACATATTGTCCTAAATCGGGGAAGACTTTATATATATATATATATATATATATATATATATTTATTTTTTGGGGGGGGGATATTTATTATAGCAAAAAGTACAAAATATTGCTTTTTTTTTTCAAAATTGTCTCTCTTTTTTGTTTATAGCGCAAAAAATAAAAACCGCAGAGGTGATCAAATACCACCAAAAGAAAGCTCTATTTGTGGGGAAAAAAAGGATGTCAATTTTGTTTGGGTACAATGTCCCACAACCGTGCAATTGTCAGTTAAAGCGACGCAGTGCCGAATCACAAAAAAGGGCCTGGTCAGGAAGGGGTAAATCCTTCCGGGGCTTAAGTGGTTAAAACAGTGTACCAAATAAACATCTATATGTCCTGTACCAAATTTGACCTGGGCATTTAATTCAACAACCACTGGTCTCAAAAAACCTGCTCCACCAAGCACTAAGTCGTGTTTTGCTTGGGGATCAAATACTTATTTTATTCACTGAACTGCAACTCAATTTATAACATTTGTATTATGTGTTTTTTTTTTTTTTTTTTTGGTTGATATTCTGTCTCTATCATTTAAAATACACCTATGATAAAAATTGTAGACCCTTTATTTCTTTGCAAGTGGGCAAACTTACAAAATCTGCAGGGGATCAAATCATTATTTTCCCTACTGTAGGTGTTAGCAAAAAAAAAGTAGTTATCATCGCAGTTGTTTATATAGTAAAGAATCATGAAATGAGAATAAATTCTTTCTTTATCATGAAGAATGTAATATGAGGAATGTAGTGGCCTGTTGCAGCAAGAGTTGAAATCAAAGATGGACAGAAAGTGGAAAATATGGATCTGGAGATCTTGTTACTAGTGTCCCAAAGAGATACAGAAAACCAGTGTTGGACTCATCCCACCAAATTTACTGGAATATCGTGTTTGGTTAGACTAACCCTTTTATTAACTCAACATGCCAATTAATCCCAAGTCTCTGAAAGTTCAGAAGCAAAGTGGTAAGCTCTTAGCTCTATTGTCGTTGTCGGAAATTCCGATTGTGTGTACACAAATCCGACGCACAAAGTGCCACGCATGCTCAGAACAAATTAAGAGAGGAAAGCTATTGGCTACTGCCCAGTTTATAGTCCCGACGTACGTGTTTTACGTCACCGCGTTCAGAACGATTGGATTTTCCGACAACTTTGTGTGACCGTGTGTATGCAAGACAAGTTTGAGCCAACATCCGTCGGAAAAAATCGATGGATTTTGTTGTCGGAATGTCCAATCAATGTCCGACCGTGTGTACAGGGCATAACAGTTTTTTTCATTCAACCCAGTGGGCTGAATAAAAAAAAACCCGAAGAGCTCAGGAGGAGCCGCTGTACTAACGATCTGATGTTAGTACAGCAATCTCCTCCGCTGAACTACTGTGTTCTGACAGGGGGACAGCCCCCCTACCAGAACACACCGGTCAGCACTCTCAGCTAGTGGCTGAGAGCACTGATTGGATGTCGATTGGCAGACCTTTTTGGTCATACCCCTTCGAAAGAAGCCGGCTGAATGGCTGTCTTCTATCGGACCGGCTGCCATACACAACCTTAAGGCTGGGCATAAAAGAACTAAAGTTGCCTATACATGCTAATCTCACATTATCTTCAATATCTTTAAAAGGTCGGGCTTGCACACACACAAACCAAACCATTATTTGCTCTTGGTAAATAGTAATTCCCAATTAGGGCTGTAATATCACGCACACACAGGGGATGCTGCCAGTGCCAGGACAAGGTCCTCTGTCCCCCAGCACCCCCCACAACCTGGAGTCTTTAATTTGGCGTAAAAAAACAAACATAACCAAAATGCTAAGGGAATTAAGGTTTTTTGTAAATAAGTTTATTAATATTATATATATAATAAATGAATCCAGAGATGTACAGTACTAGACAGTGGTGGCCACTCCATTAGGGGCGCTGCCCCTCTAATTCATGCGCCCGGCCCCTAATCTACATGCGAGGCCCGGACGCATGGATTTCAATGGGTTTTTTTTTTAAGCACATGATAAGAGCCCGAGCCTCTAATTGGCTTCAAAAAAGGATCGGCTCAGGGCTCAGAGCACTGAGCAAAGCGACCGTATTGGCCGGGAGCAGAAGCAGGGGGAAGCGGTCGAGGAGGAGACACAGGGGGAAGCCGCCAAAGCTGCGTCTGATCTGAATGGGATAAGTGTGGGGCTGGTGGGCAGACAGGCGAGGGGGGGGTTTGTTTGCTGATCGACTGACCACAGAAAATGGAGCACCAGCTGCCACTGGTACCAGACCTGTCAAACTGATAGTTCAGTCCTACAGATTACACAGGGAGAATACAGCTCTCCCTGTGTAATCATTGAAGCTCTGAGACAACCGGGCACTGTGATCTAAGCAGGTGACTGTCACACTGAGAGCAGAGCATAGTGCTGCTGGTTACATAGGCCAATGTTTCTCAACCCCAGTCCTCAAGTACCCCCAACAGGTCATGTTTTCAGGCTTTCCATTATTTTGCACAGGTGATTTCACTGCCTTAGTAATTACCACAGCCATTTCATCTGAGGGAAATCCCGAAAACATGACCTCTTGGGGGTACTTGAGGACTGAAGTTGAGATACATTGACAGACAACAGAATAGTAATAGATGGGCAATCTTCCAAGGCGGACACTAGTTCTGAGGACCCTGGTGGCTACCAGGGATTTATCACATTTTTCCTCTTAATTCCTGTTGTGGCTATGGCGCAGAAAAGAAAGGAAAATCTATTTAGTGGGACATAGAGGGGGGGAAAAAAACCTGACAGGGGTTATAACCCTCTTTTACTTACGCTATCCAAAATAAGGAAAAAACATTTCCTTCAGTTCTAATTGGTGGTTTCTTAGGCCGGTTTCACACTGATCCACTGGCTGCAGTGCAGGTATACCAGTGGTTTTCATGCAGTTAACCCGTGCCTTCCCATAAACATTTATTGGATCGGGCATTTTCTGAAAGCACACCTACAGTCTTGCGTGCGGGACTTTTATTGCACTTCCAGAAAATGCACTGTAATGCTACCCCTGCAAGGGCTGCTGAATTTAACTGTTTTTTTCCCAAGCAGTACAGAGGCCACTAGTTACTCAAGTAAAAGTGCATTAACTCTAGTAAACAGACAAAGGGTTGACCTTTTAAGATTTAGCAAATAACAGAACAATCTTTTCCCAAAGTAAATGTGAACACTGAATGGTCTACTCCCTCAAAGATGAAGACCATGAAAAGGGATGGGGGGGGCACACTAGCTTCTGGTTACATTGTTCCAACATATACTTACTGGTACCCAGTGTTATTTCAGGACACTAAACAGTCACAGGGATCACTTTTAGGATCTCTATTCACAAGTCCCCAGGGCAGCTGCCTCCTTTCAGCTTCCTCCGGACACCACTCAGTGAGAGAAGCAATCTTTCTTCAGACCAGATCCCTTGAAGAAAGCTTGCTGTCAGATCCAGACTGCTTCTAATGTAGGTCCCAGCACTGTAGCTCCTGAAACCTTGAGGAACAGCAACCCATTTCTTTAGCTGCCTAAGGGGCAACAGCCCCCGCCCTCCCCCCAGGCTGGGAACTCTCTTTCTGGGGAAAAGACCATCTCTCCAGGGCTTCAGACTATTTATCTGCTGCCCAGCCATCATCTGGGCACACCTCCCCAGGGATTGGTTAGGCCCTGATCAATATTCAGGCTGGTTATTTGAATTATATCTCCCTTTAGCTCTAGAGCAGGGGTCTTCAAACTTTGGCCCTCCAGTTGTTCAGGAACTACAATTCCCATCATGCCTAGTCATGTCTGTGAATGTCAGAGTTTTACAATGCCTCATGGGATGTGTAGTTCCGCAACAGCTGGAGGGCCGTAGTTTGAGGATCCCTGCTCTAGAGGCAAGGGGATGCAATCACATTTCCAGCATGTGAAATCCTGAACAGACCAAACCAAACAATCTCTTCTCCCTTGATTACAGAAGGAGCCCAGAAATTAATTTACCTAGCAACCTAACTAGGCGGGTGATACAGCACCAAAACCACCGATTTTAAAAGAAGTCTATGGGAAAGCGTTGATAACCCTCACGAAAACCGCAGATACACTGCCCTGCCAAAAAGCAAGCAGATCAGCGTGAAACTCTTACGCTTAGAATAACAAGGCCAAATTATGATGCTAGACTCAGAAATTGACTCTTCATAATGTTAAATAAACAGTAAGAGAATTCAAAAGGGAAAGAGTGAAATATTTGTTAAAGCCTTTCAGGAGGAAGTACAAACAAAAGCTGTTACAGAAGGCAGTTGGACAATTAATTATGGTTATATACACTTATAATTACATTTCCTCCTGCTTACTCGGTTGAACAGACTTTAATTTACTGCTTCAGACTTTTGCTGGGTGTTTTAAGATGGCCATTGTTGGTCAAATGATTCATTATTAAAGGTTCATTAGTTAGACTAAGGACAGGGTTCCATGCAGGTGGCTTAACAATCACAAATAAAATACCATGAACTTAATTCCACAGGACAGATTTTGTACAAACTTGTTTATTATGGACATCATTTTGATTATGCTGTAATTTATACCTACAATCTCAAGCAAGGCTCTCTCAATAACGTAGAAAAACATTACAGCATAGAGTAAATTATGACATTTCCTTAAGGAGGACAAATTACAAATGAACATTTGCAAGATTTTGAATATTCAGCCTTGAAATAATGTAGCTGTGCAGGCTGATGCACTCATTCTATTTTACAACTTATTTAGCCGTACTTAACTTGTCTGTGTCTGACTGCAGCTTGACAGTGAGGAGACAGAAGACACCTGAAGTCTGAGATCCCATTTCCATCATGGTTATGCACATTTTTGAGGCTACAGAGTGCTAAATATTGGGTGTGCTTTAAAGGGGTGTGGTTAAACGGAGCAGGAGTCTATGCACGATATACACTATCTTCAAAAGTATTGGGCCACTTGCATTTACACGCACATGAACTTTAATGGCACCCTAGTCTTATGCCCCGTACACACGGTCGGACATTGATTGGACATTCCGACAACAAAATCCATGGATTTTTCCGACGGATGTTGGCTCAAACTTGTCTTGCATACACACGGTCACACAAAGTTGTTGGAAAATCCGATCGTTCTAAACGCGGTGACGTAAAACACGTACGTCGGGACTATAAACGGGGCAGTAGCCAATAGCTTTCGTCTCTTAATTTATTCTGAGCATGCGTGGCACTTTGTGCGGCGGATTTGTGCACACATGATTGGAATTTCCGACAACGGATTTTGTTGTCGGAAAATTTTATAGCAAGCTCTCAAACTTTGTGTGTCGGAAATTCCGATGGGAAATGTGTGATGGAGCCTACACACAGTCGGAATTTCCGACAACAAGGTCCTATCACACATTTTCCGTCAGAAAATCCGACCGTGTGTACAGAGCATAAGTCCGTAGGGTTTAACTTTGAGTTGGCCCACCCTTTGCAGCTATAATAGCTTCAACTCTTCTGAGAAGGCTGTCCACAAGGTTTAGGAGTGTGTCTATGGGAATGTTTGACCATTCTTCCAGAAGCGCATTTGTGAGGTCAGGCACTGATGTTGGATGAGAAGGCCTGGCTCGCAGTCTCCGCTCAAATTCATACCAAAGGTGTTCTATCGTGTTGAGGTCAGGACTCAGGCCAGTCAAATTCTTCCACCCCAAACTCGCTCATCCATGTCTTTATGGATCTTGCTTTGTGCACTGGTCCAAATGATTTGGTGGAGGGAGGATTATGATGTGGGGTTGTTTTTCAGGGGTTGGGCTTGGTCCCTTAGTTCCAGTGAAGGGAACACTTAAGGCTTCAGCAAACCAAGGCATTTTGGACAATTTCATGCTCCCGACTATGTGGGAAAAGTTTGGGGATGGCCCTTTTCTGTTCCAACATGACTGCACACCAGTGCACAAAGTAAGGTCCATAAAGACATGGATGAGCGAGTTTGGTGTGGAGGAACTTGACTGACCTCAACCCGATAGAACGCCTTTGGGATGAATTAAAGCGGAGATTGCGAGCCAGGCCTTCTCATTTAACATCAGTGCCTGACCTCACAATTCTGTAAGAATGGTCAAAGATTCCCATAAACACACTCCTAAACCTTGTGGACAGCCTTCCCAGAAGAGTTGAAGCTGTTACAAAGGGTGGGCCAACTCAATATTAAACCCTACAAACTAAGACTGGGGTGCCATTAAAATGCATGTGTGTAAAGGCAGGTGTCACAATACTTTTGACAATATAGTGTACATTGCACTTTGGTCAGCATTATGTAACATCAGCCCCTTTTCAAACCTTAGATCAGGCTCCTTTAAACTACTTTTTAGACCCCGAATAGCTCCTCTTCAAACTTTAGACCATCTTCCTTTAAATTCGTTTTCAGACCCCCGATCAGCCTCTCTTTAGATCGCAGATCAGACCCCTTTAATTTTCAGATTCTCCAATCAGCACCTCTTCAGATCAGACCCATTTAAAGCAGAACATTTAAAGCAGAACGCATATTTTTTTATGTTTGTGTTTACAAGCTCCCGAGGTATATCCTACATGGTGTTCTGTGAATGGACAAGGGGGAAAAGGACAAAAAAAACATTACTTTACTGTTCATGTATGAGAGTTGCAGCTTTCATAAATGCAACAGGTGGAAGTACAGCTAGACCCGTACTATTCAAACTAAATAAAAGATATCAAAAGACACAACAGCAATCTGTGTTTAGGATAGAGTGTAGCTCAGGAAAGGAAACAATTGTTTATGGATTCTGGAGGACTGTCCTGGGATTTTAAAAATTCCCGTAACTCACTAGATTTCTGGCAGGTTCAATACATATTTTTCTGTAATTGCTCTATCTTTAAAAAAAGAGATAAACCATGGTGAAACATTCATGAATTGCAGAGAGATATTGAATGTGCTTTTTTTTTTATTTTGCCTAGACTTATACTCTAAAGCCTCGTACACACGGTATGATTGTTGGCCAACCGAGTGTCTGATTTTTGTCAAAAGGGCATGTGCCAGGATCTTGTCTTGCATACTAACAGTACACGATTGTCGTGCCACAAAGACGAACATAGTGACATACTACAAGGAATTTCAGCTCTTGAGCGTCACCCTTTGGGCCCCTTTTTGCTAATTTCATGTTTTGTGATCATTGATTCCGAGCATGCGTGTTTGTACTTTCGACTTTTGTGTGACGGATTTGTGTACCGACCATACGAAAATCTGACATTAAACTGTGGTCTGCCGAAAATTTACTAGCCTGCCATCCAACATTTGTTGGCCTGAAAGTTGGACAACAATTGTCAAAAGGAGTGTACTAACGGTAGGATTTTAGGACAATAGTCTGTCAACAGACAATCCACTTCCACCAATCGTACCGTGTGTACGAGGCTTAAGACTATATACACTCACCGGCCACTTTATTAGGTATACCTGTTCAATTGCTTGGTAACACAAATTGCTAATCAGCCAATCACATGGCAGCAACTCAATGCATTTAGGCATCTAGACGTTGGGAAGACAACTTGCTGAAGTTCAAACCGAGCAACAGAATGAGGAAGAAAGGGGATTTAAATGGCTTTCAAAGAGGTATGGTTGTTGATGCCAGATGGGCTGATCTGAGTATTTCAAAAACTGCTGATCTACTGGAATTTTCACGCACAACCATCCCTATGATTTACAGAGAATGGTCCAAAAGAGAAAATATCCAATGAGTGGCAGTTGTGTGGATGAAAATGCCTTGTTGATGTCAGATGTCAGGGGAGAATGGGCAGACTGGTTTGACATGATAGAACAGGCAACAGTAACTTAAAAATGGGCTACAGCAGCAGAAGACCACACCGGATGCCACTCCTGTCAGCTAAGAACAGGAAACTGAGGCTACAATTTACACAGGCTCCCCAAAATTGGACAATAGGAGATTGAAGAAACATTGCCTGGTCTGATGAGTCTCGATTTCAGCTGTGAGGGTCAAAATCTGGCGTAAACAACATGAAAGCATGGATCCATCCTACCTTGTATCAACAGTTCAGGCTTATGGTGGTGGTGTAATGGTGTGGGGGAAATTTTCCTGGCCCCTTAGTACCAATTGAGCATCGTTTAAACGCCACGGCCTACCTGAGTATTGTTGCTGACCATATCCATCCCTTTATGACTACAGTGTACCCATCTTCTGATGGATACTTCCAGCAGGATAATGCACCATGTCACAAAGATCAAATCATCTCACCACTGGTTTCTTGAACATGATAATGAGGTCACTGTACTCCAATGTCCTCCACAGTCACCAGATCCCAATCCAATAGAGCACCTTTGGGATGTGGTGGAACAAAAGATTTGCATTTTGGATGTGCACCCGACAAATCTGCAGCAACTGCGTGATGATATCATGTCAGTATGGACCAAAATCTCTGAGGAATGTTTCCAACACCTTGTTGAATCTATGCCATGAAGAATTAAGGCCGTTCTGAAGGCAAAAGGGGGTCCAACCCAGTACTAGCAAGGTGTACGTAATAAAGTGGCCTGTGAGTGTATAACGAGACATAAGCTCAGTCATGACTATTTCTGTTTGCAGACATGCTTGTTGTAACCAAAAGATCAGTTATTTTTTTATTATTTATTAAAAAAAATGAAATTTCCATTGAAATAACAGAAAAATTAAAGGCAGATGGATGTGGTATATAACAATCAGGTATAGCAGTAAAACATTTATGTACAAATCTCAATCAAAGTAATGGACAGTAGTCATACAAATGATCAAATAAAACATACATAAACAGTATAGTAAAATCCCTGTTTTCCCCATTGGGTTCTAGCTGTAAACAGGCTCCAGCTAATATATTGATCACAGTTATAATGTTGCTTTTGTTACAAACATATATCTTTCCCGATAGTAACTATGACATCTACATTGATTGATATGTTTAATCAGCTGTAGCTGAAGCAATCACAAACATGAAAAAAATGACATAAAAACACACCTTGCTATTGTCTGCTGATTTTATTATGTACATCCTTTGTCAAATATTACTTATACTGTTTTACCCTTTCTTTTCCACCTTTATTTTAAGTGTCAGCAATCATTTTATATCAATGAAAGCAAACATATTTTCAAAACAGTCTAATCTATGCACATAGCTATGCAAACCTGATCTCATGAGGTATAACCACAGAAAGAATACTTTCTTGGCAGTAAAGACAAACATATAAAACGGGGTGGCTGGATAATAAAAAGTATTTTGAACTTTCCAATATTTCAAAACAAATTTGTTCAGTTCTGTTAGTGTAAATGGGAAATATGATACAACTTGATTTGAAGTGCTCAAAACATAAAAGAAAAAAAATGAACAAGGAAACTCTTCTGAATTGTACAAAAGCAGGACAAATAGAGTCATACTATTCCCTAGTATTTCAGTGACTATCTATGTAGTTATTAAATCCATTGTAAAACCAAAGTTCAATGCCTGAAAAAAAATGTGTTACATGTATTCAAAAAAGGTTTACTTGCTTTCATGGCCTGTTTGCTCTTACAAAATATGAAACAGTTGTTTGTACACTGTTGTTTGAAATGAAGTGGACTTATTCAGTAGCACATATATTAACTGGAGGAAGCCAAATTTTCTGTCATTTTTTTTCTGAAATTCTGTTTTTGTTATTTGTACACTATTTAATTGTATTCATTTGGATATCAGTAATGCAGATTTGTCTGTTTCCAAGCCGGATGTTTTGTACAGTAAAATACCTTGTCTTGTAGCAATCAGCTGCTGCTTAAGCTGGCCATACATTATACAATTTTCTTCTTCAATTTACTTTAGATTTACCTTCAACTATGTAGTGCAAGGGCCTGCCCGATTGCATACAATTTGAAAGTGTTTAAGCTGGCTACTCACTATACAACTTTTATACAATTTTTTTGTACAACTGTCCTTTAGATTTACCAAAACCATATAATACGAGGTCAAACCTCAACACTTTCAAATTGTATGTAATCAGGCAGCCCCTTGCACTACATACAGTGCCTTGAAAAAGTATTTCCACATTTTGTCATGTTACAACAAAAAACGTAAATGTATTTTATTGGGATTTTATGTAGACCAACACAAAGTGGCACATAATTGTGAAGTGGAAGGAAAATGATAAAAGATTTTCCAAATTTTTTACAAATAAATATGTGAAAAGTGTGGTGTGCATTTGTATTCAGCCCCCCTGAGTCAATAGCTTGCAGAACCACCTTTCACTGCAATTACAGCTGCAAGTCTTTTTGGGGGTGTCTCTACCAGCTTTGCACATCTAGAGAGTGACATTTTGCTCATTCTTTTCTGCAAAATAGCTCAAGCTCTGTCAGGTTGGATGGAGAGCCTTTGTGAACAGCAATTGTCAAGTTTTGCCACAGATTTTCAATTGGATTTAGGTCTGGACCTTGACTGCGCCATTCTAACACATGAATATGCTTTGATCTAAACCATTCCATTGTAGCTTTGGCTGTATATTAAGGGTCATTGTCCTGCTGGAAGGTGAACCTCTGCCCCAGTCTCAAGTCTTTAGCAGACTCTAACATGTTTTCTTCTAAGATTGCCCTGTATTTTTCTCCATCCATCTTCCCATCAACTCTGACCAGCTTCCCTGTCCCTGCTGAAGAAAAGCATCCCCACAACATGATGCTGCCACCACCATGTTTCACGGTGGGGATAGTGTGTTCAGGGTGATGTGCAGTTTTGTTTTCCGCCACACATAGCGTTTTGCTTTTAGGCCAAAAATTTAAATTTTGGTCTCATCTGACAGAGCACCTTTTTCCATGTTTGCTGTGTCCCCCACATGGCTTCTCCCAAACTGCAAACGGGACTTCTTATGGCTTTCTTTCATCAATGGCTTTCTTCTTGCAACTCTTCCATAAAGGCCAGATTTGTGGAGTACATGACTAATAGTTGTCCTGTGGACAGATTCTACCACCAGAGTTGTGAATCTCTGCAGCTCCTCCAGAGTTACCATGGGCTTCTTGGCAGCTTTTCTGATTAATGCTCTCCTTGCCCGGCCTGTCAGTTTAGGTGGACGGCCATGTCTTGGTATGTTTGCAGTTGTGCCATACTCTCTCCATTTTAGGATGATGGATTGAACAGTGCTCTCTGGGATGTTCAAAGCTTAGGATATTTTTTTAACCTAACCCTGCTTTAAACTTCTCCACAACTTTATCCCTGACCTGTCTGGTGTGTTCCTTGGTCTTCATAATGCTGTTTGTTCACTAAGGTTCTCTAAGAAACCTCTGAGAGCTTCACAGAGCAGCTGTATTTATACTGAGATTAAATTACACACAGTTGGAATCTATTTACTAATTAGGTGACTTCTGAATGCAATTGGTTCCACTAGATTTTAGTTAGGGGTATCAGAGTAAAGGGGGCTGAATACAAATACACACCACACTTTTCAGATATTTATTTGTAAACATTTTTGAAAACCATTTAACATTTTCTTTCCACTTTACAATTATGTGCCACTTTGTGTTGGTCTATCACATAAAATCCCAATCAAATACAGTTACATTTTTGATTTTCAAAATGACAAAATGTTTAACTTCAGATTATATGGCTTTGGTAAATCTAAAAGAAAAGTGTACAAGGAAATTGTATAATGTGTGGCCAGCTTTAACCACTTGAGCTCTGAAAGGTTTTAACACCTTCATGACCAGAGCATTTTTTGCTATTCCACACTGTGTTATTGTAACTGGTAATTGCGTGGTCATGCAACACTGTACCCAAATGAAATGCATATAATTTTTTTCACACAAATAGAGCTTTCTTTTGGTGGTATTTGGTCACCACTGGGTATTTTTATTTTTGCGATATAAGTGAAAAAAGACTGAAAATTAAAAAAACAAAAAACAAAAAAAAAAAAAAAAAACCCTGATATTTTCTACTTTCTGTTATAAAACATACACTATATTGTCAAAAGTATTGTAACGCCTGCCTTTACACGCACATGAACTTTAATGGCGTCCCGGTCTTAAGCCTCGTACACACGATCCAATTGTTGGCAGGGGATTGTGTGATGACAGACTGTTGGCCTAAAATCCGACCATTAGTACGCTCCTTCAGACAATTGTCCAATTTTCGGCCAACAAATGTTGGATGGCAGGATAGTAAATTTTCGGTGGACAACGGTCTGTTGTCAGACTTTCGTATCGACTGTACACAAATCCGTCACACAAAAGTCCAAATTACAAACACGCATGCTCAGAATCAATGCTCACCAAACACAACATTAGCAGAAGGTGCCCAAAGGGTGGCGCTCAAGAGCTGAAATTCCATGTAGTACGTCACTACGTTCGTGTTTGTTGGCCGACAATTGTGCGCCGTTAGTATGCAAGACAAGATCCAGGCACACACCCTTTTGACAAAAGTCTGACTCTCTGTTGGCCAACAATCTGATCTTGTGTACCAGGCTTTAGTCTGTAGGGTTCAATATTGAGTTGGCCCACCCTTTGCAGCTGTAACAGCTTCAACTCTTCTAGACCATTCTTCTAGAAGCACATTTGTGAGAGCAGGCACTGATGTGAACGAGAAGGCCTGGCTTGCAGTCTCCGCTCTAATTCATCCCAAAGGTGTTCTATGGGGTTGAGGTCATAGATAGAAAACTGTCTAAAAGACAAAATTCAGAGAGTAGTGGTTAATGATTCTTACTCCGAATGGTTGGGGGCTAAGAATATGCCTGCATCAGACATACTAGGGGGAGTGCAACTGGGGGAATCAATGGTGGAGAAGGATCTGGGGGCTTTGGTAGATTATAAGCTCAATAATAGCATGCAATGCCAAGCTGCAGTTTCCAAAGCGAGCAAAGTCCTTTCTTGTATAAAGAGAGGTATGGGCTCCAGAGAGAGAGATATCATTTTGCCCCTGTTCAAATCATTAGTAAGACCTCATCTGGAATATGCAGTTCAGTTTTGAGCACCAGTTCTCAAAAAGGATATCAGGGAACTGGAGAAAGTGCAGAGAAGGGCAACCAAACTGATAAGAGGCATGGAGGAGCTCAGCTATGAGGAAAGATTAGAGGAACTGAATTTATTCTCTCTTGAGAAGAGGAGATTAAGGTGGGATATTATCACCATGTATAAATATATAAGGGGTCCATATAGTGAACTTGGTGTTGAGTTATTCACTTTACGGTCAACACTGAGGACAAGGGGGCACTCTTTACGTCTAGAAGAAAAGAGATTTAATCTCCAAATACGGAAAGGTTTCTTCACAGTAAGAGCTGTGAAAATGTGGAATAGTCTCCCTCCAGAGGTGGTTCTGGCCAGCTCAGTAGATTGCTTTAAGAAAGGCCTGGATTCATTCCTAAATGTACATAATATAACTGGGTACTAACATTTATAGGTAAAGCTGATCCAGGGAAAATCCAATTGCCTCTTTGGGATCAGGGAGGATTTTTTTTCCCCTGCTGTAGCAAATTGGATCCTGCTTTTCTGGGGTTTTTTTCCTCTTCCTCTGGATCAACTATGGGTATAGGATTGGGTATATGGGATTGTATGAGATAGTGTATCAACAGCAGAAGGCCACATAAGCTGCAGAAATGTCAGATAAAGATTCTGGAGGTGAAGGCATAGAAGTACACTTATGGCGATTTGAGTCAGCAATCATAGCTGCGATTTCGTCCATAAAATCAAGCATAGCTGTAGAAAACTCTACCCTGGATAAGGTAGAGGAGGGTACCACACCTGATGGATCTAAGGACAGGGCCGAATTAACATAGGGGCTATTGGAGCTGCAGCCCAAAAAAAAAAAAATCACAAAAAACAAATGACTTCAAGGGTTGTGACTCAGCTATCAGGGGTCACACATTTGGGGGGTAGGTAGCTGAAGACCTACCCCGCCACTGGTCAAAATTTGGGGCTCCTATCATCTATGGTTCCGGAGATACGGGGCTCCTTGCGCAGCCTGTCAGAAGCTACATACAGAGTGACCAGTTTATATACAAGCTGGCACACTCTGCAGCAGACTGAGAGGATTAGCTCACAGTGCCTCTCACTTCTTGTCAGAGGCACTGAGCTCAATGGACAGCTTGGAGCCTGCAGAGTTTGACAGGCAGCACCGCCTGTCAAACTTGCCTATTGATTTCAGTGGGGCCGCTCTGAAACTGCAAGTTAAACTCACTCGCAGTAGCAGCATAGTCCAAGTATGTAAAACCAGGGCTTTTTTTCAGGGGGGAACTTGGTGGAACTCAGTTCCACCACCTCTGGCTCAGACCCTTTGGTGCCTGCTCACCACAATCACTTGTAAACACAGAAGTCTTGTTTCTGTGTTTACAAGTGACAGCTCTGCACTCTGTATGTAATGCAATCCTGGTATTTAATGCCCCTTTAAGACCCTTCTACTGTTTGTGAAATATGACCACACCCACTATTTGATGTGATTTGGAGGGTGTGTGGGGGGAGGGGTTTTGGGGGGTCGTGGTTGAGTTCCAGCACCTATTGTTTGAGAAAAAAAGCCCTGTGTAAAACTACCATTCAGCAATGTAAAAAAAAAAAAAACAAGAAGGCGCCAGTAGCACCTCATGAATGCCTGTCAGCTGCTGCTATACCACTAGTTGAAAAGCAATCCACCACAGATCACTTTTGAGTAAGTGTGGGAGTAAGCATTGCTGCAAATGTGAAAGAAACTTGAAACACATCATCCATTTCACACTCCCCACCAACCAGGTCACTCCCCAGCCACTTCCCATGTTAGTCACCTCCCTTCAGCTTAAATCACAGGTGACCATTTCCCAACCTGCAGATGACAGACCCTACTCAAAAAAATTTCACTCCCAGTTACTCCCCCACCCGCTGATTCATATCCCTCCAAGACCACCTCACACCCCCTGCTGACAGACCTCTCTCCCCAGCCAGATGGGGGAATCACTCCCGCAGTGTTATTGTGTTCTGCCAGTGGGGAGCCTTCCCTACCCACAGAATACAATCATCAGTATTGCTAACCATAGCTGGCAGCACTGATTGTTTTGGGAAAAAACGGACAGGCTGGTTGTACTCAAGTCGATCAATAGATTGACTATGGCTCTACTGTACATATTACCCTCTGTAATACCCCCACACTCCTCTCCTGTACATACTGCCCACTGTCATACCCCCCATACTCCTCTTCTGTACATACTACCCTCTGTCATACACCCCACACTCCTCTCCTGTACATACTGCCCACTGTCATATCCTCCACACTCTTCTCCTGTACATACTGCCTACTGTCATATCCTCCACACTCCTCTCCTGTACATACTGCCCACTGTCATACCCTCCACACTCCTCTCCTGTACATACTGCTCACTGTCATAACCTCCACACTCCTCTCCTGTACATACTGCCCACTGTCATATCCTCCACACTCCTCTCCTGTACATACTGCCCACTGTCTTACCCTCCACACGTCTCCTGTACATACTGCTCACTGTCTTACCCTCCACACTCGTCTCCTGTACATACTGCTCAGTATCATACCATCCACACTCCTATCCTGTACATACTGCCCACTGTCATACCCTTCACACTCCACTCTTGTACATACTACCCACTTTCATAAACTTTCTACTGTACATAGTGCCCACTGTCATACCCTCCACACTCCTCTCCTGCGCTTACTGCCCACTATCATACCATCCACACTCCTCTCCTGTACATACTGCCCACTGTGATACCCTCCACACTCCACTCCTGTACATAGTGCCCACTGTCAACCCTCCAGACTCCTCTGCTGTGCATACTGCCCACCCTCATACCCCCCACACTCCTCTCCTGTACATAGTGCCCACTGCCATACCCTCAACACTCCTCTTCTGTATATAATGCCCACTGTTATACCCGCCACATTCCTCTCCCTCATCTGCACATACTTCCCACTTTAATACCATCCATACTCCTTCCCTATGCTTCTTACCCACAAAAACCGTTCTTTAAAATTACATTGAAAATCCTCAATGTTAACAGCTATAGAATTGGCACACTTTTGTTAGTTCAACTAAAGGCAATCTTCTCAGTTCTCATATATATTCTGCCCATTCTTAGTACTCATTTAATTTTATGATTACTACTATGATGTATAGAGGAACATAGGGGATGTCAGCTACTCTAAATATACTACTGGTAAAAAAATGTGGCACTGCCAAAGGGCCACCAAGTCAGTAGGGGGCCCCATGAGAGGCTCCTGGGATCCTGTGATATTAAAGCGGTAGTAAACTTTGCTAACATTACTACTTTTTAGAGGCCTTGAGGTAGGTTATACCATAATGTACTAGTATGCACAGCATATTAGCACATTAGGATACATTTACCTGTCACACTGAGCCCCCCAGCGCTACGCTGTGATCAATCCAGCGGGTCTCGGCCCCTTCCATCTTCACCCGGTTTTTCTTCCGGGTTCTGTGCCTTCGGTCACTTGCCTTGGCCGGGCTGCATTGTTGTCACTCCCACGCATGCTCATGCGCATCCTCTCTCTCTCATCCCCCCTCTCTCTCTCTCATCCTCCCTCCTTTACCCCTCACCCTCTCTCATCCCCTTTCTCTCTCTCTTATCCTCCCTCTATCTATTTAATTTAATTTGTTCTAACAAAAAATTGTTTGCATTTTTATTTATTTATTTTTATAAAAAGCCCCACCAAAATCCTCAGCACAAGGCCCATGGTGTTCTTAATCTGGCCCTGTCTAAGGAGACTCCAAGGAGTGTGTGGGTTAAAGTAGGGGTCAACAATACAGGTTGCTGGTGCCAGGTGGTTCCACTGTTAGTGGATTGCAAGCTGCAGACACCAGATTCAGCAAACAGCTTCCCCTGCACTTGGAATCCAAGAAAAAATTGTGGGTGCTTACAAACCAGCTGCTGAGAGCATGAGAGGTATAGTGGCTGGAGGTGACTATATCACTGTAGGCAGCAGCAAGGACTATAACCTGTGCCCCTTGCAAATAGGATAAATGTGGGAAGAACTACCTCACACTAAAAAGGAGGGGATAAAGTGTGGAGTGCACACACGCAATGCTGCAGCTAGTAATGCAGCACTAATTTCCCCAGCACACTGACCTTTTTTGCAGAAACTGATGAAACAGAGGGTAATGGTGATACTTAACAGTACCAGTAATGGAGTGGTTCCCAACACTCAGACACATGATAAAGGAGTCCTCAGAGATTTACTACAGTCTTGAACCTGGAGAGTGCTCTGCTGCTAAATAACACACAAGGGGCCAAAAAGCACCACAAGCAGAGCCCAGTGCAAGAGGTCACTTTCCAGGTTTACTTCTTCCCATCAATGAACATACTCAAAAAGTGAGACTGGATCACACAAGAGGTTTTGACATGGCTCTAGAACTGAAGATTGCTCTGCAGTTAACTAACAATACACAAAGGTCTGGAAAGCACCACAAGGTCACATTGCAGACTAGACCCACAATTTTTGGTCCACCTGGGTCCAGGTAGAGCTTCCCAAGCTATTGCTGAGAAAACGCCATCTTGGATATTTGCAAAAAGAGCTGAGCTCAACAGCATGCAAATTAAGTATTGCTTGAAGTAATAAGATCTTAAAGCAGCACTAACCTGAGGCACTATACACTAGAATTAAAGATGTGGAGTTGATGGAGAAGATGATGGCCAGGATGCAGGACAGGTTGGATGCTCATGACAAAGTATGGGAGCTGTGGCACCCTAGGGAGGACCCTCCAGGTCCCGGTAAATGAGCTTCTACGGTGACTTCTCCCCTCTTCTTTCCCTACTCTCTTCTATTTCTTTCTTCTTCTTTCCATCTATTTTTTTTCCTTTTGTTGATATATGTTACCATGTGATGTTAATATGCACATATAATAACTTCGGACATGTAACCGCAATTGTCTTGGAATATACTATGAGAAGTACTGAGCATATGTCTGAAATACTAGTGTTTAACACGATTTGTATTTTCTCTACTCATTCTTGTAATGTTCAATCTGATAAAATAAATGTTATTTGAAAAAAAGCAGCACTAAACTCTGCTTTGTTACTTTTACCTACAGGTAAGCGTATGATAAAAACTGTGGGGTTTATTTACTAAAGCTGGAGAGTGCAAAATCAGGCTCCCTTCTGCATAGAAACCAATCAGTTTCCAGGTTTTATTGCCAAACCCTAACTGAACCAGCTGAGGTTAGAAGCTGATTGGCTATCATGCACAGCTGCACCAGATTCTGAGTAGTAGTTCCGGCTTTAAAATCTACGCCTGTGTGTACTCACATGTATATAAAGGTAAACCAGCACTGACATATACAGCTTGACTGCTTGTAGGGAGAGATCCCCACACTGTCGCTAGCGATCCCAGAGCCGGCATGTGTTCAACGGACCCCGAAGTGGCATCAGCAGCTCAAACCTCAATGCATTTTGCGCATGTTCGTGTCATCATACGTTATTTCCGGGTCCACTGAACGCACACCGCCTCTGGGATCGCGAGCAGCGGTGTGGGACCTCTCCCTACAAGCAGTCAAGCTGTATATGTCGGTGCTGGTTAACTTTTATGTACATGTGCGTGTAAACAGTTTTTATTCTTATTTCTTATGCTCAATAAAACGTACTACACTATGTGTTCCCTCCTGATTTTTTGGATCACATAATCCTGGTGATTCAGAGCACTTAGGAGAAGATTCTATTCCAATCCCCCCATGGTTTGGATCTGGGTTTTGCATAGCCTGATGGTCACTTTGCTGGCCGAAGTGTTTTGGTGAGTGCGGAGTGTATATGCATGTGGTGGAACACTATAAAAGATGATTTGGGCACTTAGCACTTTGAAAAGTATGGTGTTTGGCAATCAACTACAGTAAAACCTTGGATTGCGAGCAGAATTTGTTCCTGAAACATGCTTGTAATCCAAAGCACTTGTATTGTATATTAAAGCAAATTTCCCCACAAGAAATAATGGAAACTCAAATGATTTGTTCCACAACCATTTATTCATAGGTCCTTCAGTTTATAGTAGAGGTCAACCAATATGGGTTTTTCTCTGGCCAATGCTAATATTTAGAAATCGCGGCTGCCGATGGCTGATATATGATGCTGATTTTTTGGGGCCGATATGTTAGGCTGATTTTTCTTTTTTTTTTTCCCCTTCATCTCATAAAATCTAACAGTTAGACCCCTTTCACACTGGGGCATTTTTCAGGCGCTTTTGGGCTAAAAATAGAACCTGTAAAGTGCCTGCAAAACGCCTCCCCTGCAGTCTCAGTGTGAGAGCCAGAGTGCTTTCACATTGAGGCGATGCGCTGGCAGGATGTTAAAAAAAAGTCCTGCAAGCAGCATCTTTGGAGCGGTGTATACCGCTCCTCCACCACTCCTGCCCATTGAAATAAATGCACCTGCAAAGCGATTCGGCAGTGGCGCTACACGGGCGCATTTAACCTCTTCATTGGCCGATTGCTGGGTTATAAGCGCCCCGCTAGCAGCCGAATAGCGCCGCTAAAATGACGGTAAAGCGCCGCTAAAACTAGCAGCGTTTTACCGCCAACGCATGCCCGCTCCAGTGTGAAAGCAGCCTTAAGTAATAAGTGATACAGAAAATTTAAACATTTATTAAACAAAACAAACCTCCAATCAGTTCACTTGTATGTATAATTTAGATTTAAAAACTATATCTTAAATATTAAATACACACAAACAGGTAATCAAAACTTTTGGACGAAAAAAAAATGGACTACCTTTACTGTTTTAATTTTTTTTTTTAATTCATTAGCGTATTTTTTCCAAAAAAAATTGCATTTGAAAGACCGCTGCGCAAATGCCGTGTGACATAAAATATAGCAACAACCGCTATTTTATTCCCTAGGGTCTCTGCTGAAAAAAATATATAATATTTGGGGGTTCTAATTGATTTTCTAGCAGAAAATACAGGATTTTTAATTGTAAGCAATAAGTGTCAGAAAAGATTTAGTCTTTAACCACTTGCTTACTGGGTACTTAAAACCCCCTCCTGTCCAGACCAATTTTCAGCTTTTAGCGCTGTTGCACTTTGAATGACAATTGGGCGGTCATACAACACTGTACTCAAATGAAATTTTTATCATTTTTTCCCCACAAATAGAGCTTACTTTTGGTGGTATTTGATCACCTCTGCGGTTTTTATTTTTTGTTAAAAAAATTGAAAAAGACCAAATTAAAAAAAAAAAATGTATATATTTTTTATATTTTGTTATAAAATTTTGCAAACAGGTAATTTTTCTCCTTCATCGATAGGTAGCAGAGATGGGCACTGATGGGTGGCAGTGATGGGCACTGATGGGTGGCAATAATGGGCACAGATTGCTTACACCTGATGGCAGCACTGCTAGGTGGCACTGATTGGCACCACTGGGCATTGATAGGTGGCACTTGTGGGCATTGATAGGTGGCACTTGTGGGCATTCATAGGTGGCACTGCTAGGCACTGGCAGGTGGCAATGACAGATGGCACTGGTAGGCTCAGATGAGGCATATGTGCCTCCTTCCTCTTCGGGACCGATGTCCCTTTAACATAAGCCGGTGATTGGCTTTTTTTTCTCCTCACGCTGTCAGCATGAGGAGAAAACGAAACCGATTACCAAGCTTTTGTTTACATCATGTGATCAGCTGTCATTGGCTGACAGCTGATCACATGGTAAGGGGCTGGGATCGGCCCCTTACTTCGATCTGTGATCATCCGAGTCTCCGCTCTCACAGCGCCCGCGGTGCGCGTGCACAAGGGAGGACGTCCCATGATGTCCTCCCAGAAATTGAGGTCCGTGCTGTGGCCGTCATTTGGCTATGGCCCGGACCTCAAGTGGTTAAAGTGGAGGGCCATCCTAAAATAAAAAATTGCATGAAAAATCCTAAAAAAATAAAAAAAAAAAAAACACATTTGAAAAAAAAAAAGTTTAAACTTACCTAAACCCTTGTTGCTAGGCAGTCTTTCTAATCTGCCTCTTCCTATTCTGCGGCGTGTCCTGCTCCTCGGTGAGCGGGCCCGTTGCCTTCTGGGAACTGTGTGTGTTCCCAGAAAACCACGGGGCCATTCAGAGAGCGCTGCGCCGCTCGCGCGTGCGCAGTAGGAAGCTGGCAGTGAAGCCGCAAGGCTCCACTGCCTGTTTCCCTTACTTAGGATGGCGGTGCCGGGACCCGAGAGCCTAGGGACGGGTCGGCCTCGGGCGGCCGACATCGCTGGCACCCAGGACAGGTAAATGTACTTCTTTAAAGTCAGCAGCTACAGTGTTTGTAGCTGCTGACTTTTAAAATTTTTTTTCGCTGGCCGGAATCCCGCTTTAAATTGAGAACTCCTACACACGAGTTCAGTCCACTGATAAGTATAAACATTGTATCTCTTTTTGCTTCTTTTCTCAGACTTGGCAGGCTGCCCAGATAGGAGAGACTCGGGAAGACTTCAGGCAACTTTCATTGACTTCTATTACAGAAGTCATTTGCAAGTCGCGCTAAAGTTTTAAATCGGCCTCTTTTATCAGGACAATCGGCCGATGCTGATTAATTAAAAAACGCCAAATATCGGCCGATATATCAGTCGACCTCTAGTTTATAGTTCATATAAAAAGATCATAGCAATGTGATCAGGTTGTGTAACCATAAAATGTTCATCCACAAATGACAGCCTCCACAAGGAGATTAGAAGCAAAATCCAGCAGGAGCTACAGAGTATAAAAGAGAAGAGAGGCGCCTCTAAGTGTAGCAATATGTTGCTAAATGTTGTACCTTAAATGTAACCACATTGCTACACTAAGCCCCGGTTCACACAGGGGCGGCACGACTTGCAGGTCACCTCACCGACTGCCACGGCGACTTGCAAAACGACTTCTGTATAGAAGTCTATGCAAGTCGCCCCAAGTCGCCCCCAAAGTAGTACAGGAACCTTTTTCTAAGTCGGAGCTACTTGCGTCACTCCTATTAGAACGGTTCCATTGTACAGAACGGGAGGCGACTTGTCAGGCGGCTAGGTCGCCTGACAAGTCGCCCCTGTGTGAACCGGCACTTACAGGCGCCTCTCTTCTCTTTTATACTCAGTTGTGATGCTACTTGTATATCCAGACATTGCTTGTATATCAAGTCAAAATTTATTAAAAATGTTTGCTTGTCTTGCAAAACGCTCTCAATCCAAGTTACTCTCAAACCAAGGTTTTACTGTATCAGTTGTTTGGACATTTAAAATTTTTTAAAAAATGTTTACATTTTTATTTTATTTTTTTTTATACATTTGTATATGGTTTGTATATGAATTGTGTGATGTCAAGGTAGCGCCTACTTTCACTATTTATATATAGACAAAAACATATGAAATGCATGCAAGGAGCAGCAGCAGGGTGAAACAATTGTCAATGAACAAAAACACATGCATTTTCACAATTCAAAGTATTAATCCCTCCTAAGATAAACTTTAACAATGTTGTCATAAATTAGAAAATAATTTTGTTTTAGGAATGCATCTAAAAAAACTACATTATAAGAAAGAAATGATATAGTGTATATGCACAATGAATAATAACTACATTCTTCTACAAAGCTATTGCTTTTATTTCAGGTTCATTAAGATTCTTACATTTTCTTAGCCATTAGTTTAAGGCCTTATATGTTTATTTTTAATGAGAAGTCAAAAAAGTGACCATTTATAATGCAGCATTGCTTTGGGCATTATCCCATTGTTAAACATTTGAGCTGTTGATTTCTCCTGTCAACAGTCCAGGTGACGCAGCTCAGGTCTATCATTGGCCTTCACTTCAGGAAAGCTGGTTAGAGCAGGTGCTTTCAAAGGCTTTTCACTGTTCTGGGTTAAGCCGTACACATAACCAACTTTTAACCTTTGTGCAGCAGACTTACTTTAAAGGAAACCTATACTTTCAGTACAATTATCTTTAAAACATTTTTGAAAAAAGGTGATCCCCGCACTACAATGTGTTTTGTGCTTTATATAGACTGCTGCTGATAAAAAGGGATGTGTGTTCATTTTAAGGTGTATAAGTATATATAACCAGCTCTCAACAAAAAAATGTCTTTATTTGTTTTTAATAACCTCTTTATTTGTTGAGACAGCGCTGGTTATATATACTTATACGTCTTTTAAAAATTGCCCCCCCATTTTGCCAGCAACTCCCCAAATCTCAAACATACTAGTCTACTTTCTACGGAAATCATATCTGTGTGGCTACTGGGAACCTCACAGCCTATCCATAAAAAGTCTCTCAGGCCTTGCTCGTCTTTTACACAAGTACCTCCATTCATTCCTATTCATTTCACATATAAACTGGAGATTCTTCCACACATGCATGGAAGAGGCAGAAGCAAGGTGCTTTGTACATTCTATACACGGGCTGTATGGTTTACAGTAGCTACACATTTTTAAAAAGTGCAAGGCCTTGTGGAATAAAAAAAAAAGAAAATAAAAATAATTTTTATTTTGCATAAACTAAGATAGAACTTGTTATTAAGGAATGGAATTGACCATATATTTATGTTTTTCATTTTTCACTTTTATAGCAACTAAACAAGAAAGAGAAGCATAAAAATCCCTTGCACTGATTTTCCTGAAGTGTAACATTTACATTCCTAATCATAGTTGGATAGAATCCATCAGGACATAAATATGGGAGCTGCCATTATTGACTTGCTGCCATTCTTCTTCTTGGCGTGTCACTGACCTGCCACAGGTACAGTATGTACGTGACCAGGCTAAATGAACATTCTATTGCTACTTAAATAAATAAAAAAACACGCAAACACATTAGGAAAAGATATAAAGAAGAAGAAGGAATAAAGAAATCTTAACCACATTACATTATTTCTAGACCCGTTGTTGGCATTTCCACGTATTTTATAACAGAATGCATTTCAGTTGCATATGTGGGATTCGGGTTATGAATCAATTTCCATATTTGGAATCAGGAAGGAATTTTTCCTACTTTGAGAGATAATTGGCAGAAATGTCTCCAGGGTTTTTTGTAAGGGTTGGATCTTTGCTAGGGATCTATGACCATAGTTTACTTCACCTTTAGTGGTCAATAAGGATAGGCTCGGACGTGTTCGCACACTCCACGTGCAGAGCCCACCAGGAAGTCGGCATGGCGTTGCACTAATCACAGGCAGTGAGACATTTTCCCGATGTGCGGCTGCAGAGATCGGGAAATGTCTCACTGCCTGTGATTAGCGCAGCGCCATGCCGACTTCCTGGTGGGCTCTGCACGTGGAGTGTCCAAACACGCCAGAGCCCATCCTTAGTGGTCAACTTTTGAGGACAGTTTTTGTACATTGCTGGTACTTGAGTGATTCCTTGACTTAAAGTGGAACTAAAGTTTAAAAATAAAAAATTGCCAACAGGCAGGGTCCTTATTGCAGAAGAGACATGCAATGTCTCTTCTGCAATAAAATACACTTACTTGGTTGTTTGCAATACCCTCTAGTATGTAAACTGAGCTGCGTATGCTCAGATTACATACTGGTACACCGCCTGTGTGTTGGGATTACTGCACTCCTGCGCACACAGAAGTGACATTATCCCTAACCAGCAATCAAGATGGCTAAAGACTGGCACCCAGAAGAAGCTGTGGAGAAGATGTTGGCATGGGCATGAGGGACCTCATGGGCATCGGACTTTTGGAGCAAAAGTAAGTATTTTTTCCTTTAGTTCAAACTTTAAAGAAGTATAGTCAAAGCTTTTTCGGCTATACTTCTCCTATGGATCACCGGAGTGCAGTGCAGTCCTTTTTCAGCCAACAGTGGCGGCTGAAGATCGCTGTCGGCTGACGTCCAGGCTCTGGAAAGATCCCAACCATATGGTCGGGATCCACCTAGGACCCTGGACCGTTCCCCTGCATAGCCAGCACCGGGAGTGGGAGGGTGCAGAGCAGAGAGCCAGAGACTGATAGAAGAGGGATGAACCGAGCTGATTACTCAGTTCTCACTACAGAGGCAGGGACAGATGCAGCATTGAATCGATGCTGCATTCACCCAGGTGAGTATGTATGTTTTGTTTATTTAGAAAGCCATACTTCTCTTTTAAAGCCATTAAATAGCTGATGTCTTGTTGTCAGGAGCGTGTTGATCTCATTCCAGCATCCTGGTCTTGGCTGTGGTGCATTCTCCCTGTCTGCCTGTCCACCTGCAAGGTGATTGATGTAGCCTGTCTCTGGGTGGAGACCAAACCTGATTTAAACCAGCCAAGCCTGCAGTCTCACGCTTGTGACAGCATTTGTAACACATGCTCCAAGCTTCCTGGTTTCTGTTCCCATATGACGGCTGCCCTGTGCGGAAGATCTCTACACCTTCTTCATAGTCTATGGACTTTATCTCCCATACCTGTTGGACACTTGTCTATTTATGTGTGTAAATATATATAATTGATTTTCCTCCCCATTCCAAACCCCCCCCCGCCCCGTTTTTATCTGACTCATTACTTATGGAATAAGTGTGTTCAGTTATTTGCGCATATACTTGTCTTTTCCTGTTTGTCTGCCCTGCCTGCTAGTTTGGATTCCCTTGTTGACGACCTCGGATCGAATATCGAATAATATCAGTAAGGCAGAGGTTGGTGTCAGTAGGGCAGAGGTTGGTGTCAGATAGCAGTGGACGGTGTCAGTAGTGCAGTGGATGGTGTCAGTAGAGTAGAGACTGGTGTCACTAGAGCAGAGGACGGTGTTAGATAGCAGTGGACGGTGTCAGATAGTAAAGGACAGTGTCAATAGGGCAGAGACTAGTGTCACTAGAGCAGAGGACAGCATCAGTAAGGCAGAGGACAGTGTCAGTAGGGCAGAGGTTGGTATCAGTAGGGCAGAGGTTGGTAGGGAGTAGGGAGAGGATGATAATTTGTAATATTTGATTTTTTTTGTATTTTTTACAATAGTATTTTTTTAAATGTTTTTTTAAGAGCCCTGTTGGGGGGCTTTGGTGCAAAATCTGGGGTCTAAACTCACTTTTGAGACAGAGAAGGGGACTGAGGACAAAGATTCACCAGCCCCTTTTCTCTGCAGCCTTAGCTGCACTGGACAGTAAATGAATGGGAGGTGCTCTGTGCTGAGCAGCTTCCCATTCGTTCACAAACGGAAGCATAGTAAACACAGTTTACTATGCTTCAGTTATGCAGAAACACAGTGAGTGATTGCTTTGGATCACTCACTGTGTTCATTCATAAAAGGATGGGGCCATTAAATGACCCTCCCCAGGATTCGATCATTCTCTTCGCTCCCCCATTGCCCCATAGTTGTACTTGGGGAAGCCCCTCTTCTCTGGACACACTGCCCACCATGCAAGGTCCACCCGGGGAGAACTATCCACCCGGAGGATCTATAAGTATTCAGGATGGGGGGAAATCTGGAGTTCGGGAGACATAACCTGAAACCTCTGACCACAGCACCGACCCCAGACTACTGATCTACCATTTCAGACCTCTGAGGGGTGGGGCTGCACTTTTCTAGCCCCCTCCCCATTGGAGAGACTGGAGAGGTGCCCGGAGTATGTGTGAGTGTCTGTTGGACTTGGAGCATAGTGTCATCTTTTCCTGTACACAGAGCTGGAGGAAGTCTTATGCCCCGTACACACGGTCGGATTTTCCGACGGAAAATGTGTGATAGGACCTTGTTGTCGGAAATTCCTACCGTGTGTAGGCTCAATCACATCCATCGGATTTTCCAACACACAAAGTTTGAGAGCAGGCTATAAAATTTTCCGACAACAAAATCCGTTGTCGGAAATTCCAATCGTGTGTACACAAGTCCGACGGACAAAGTGCCACGCATGCTCAGAATAAATAAAGAGATGAAAGCTATTGGCCACTGCCCTGTTTATAGTCCCGATGTACATGTTTTACGTCACCGCGTTGAGAACGATCGGATTTTCTGACAACTTTGTGTGACCATGTGTATGCAAGACAAGTTTGAGCCAACATCCGTCGGAAAAAATCCTAGGATTTTGTTGTCGGAATGTCCGAACAAAGTCCGACCGTGTGTACGGGGCATTAGTGCTCGCTGTACACGGTGACATAGGGAACTGATCTGCATGCTGGAGAGCATGGGCTTGTGCATGGGGTGTGACTGGGTAAAACCTAATGATTAGGGTGTGCCCAGGCACACCCAACGCCCCCCGTGCTCACGCCTATGACTGCACCTTATTTTTGATTTCCAAAGGCTAGTCTAGGATTCATGAGGATTTTTTACAATTGCTTTGTAAACATTTTTAACTGCTATTCTGCATTTTGTTAAATAAAGAAATTAAAGTTTGTAAATTATTTCTACATTACATTCACAAAAGGTGATGACACCTAAAGTGGTGCCGGTCCAGTACAGCTGTTCTGGGTCAGAATGGAAGTGGGTGATTCTGGTACTTGGCTGGTTCTACGTCTAAATCAAAGTCCGTTAGCTACTTTATGGCCCCCCTCACTTGAGACCAGTCAGTCTCTTGCAGGACCAGAAGATATGAAGGATAGTACCTCTTTACATCAATAACAAGTACTCATCGTCTCAGTAAAGATTTTTCTGAGAAGAATTTCTTCTGTTTTTTTTTTTTAACTCTTTGTAGTGACCCCAGTGGTGGCTTGTTAAACCAGTTCCCACACTGGAGGGCAACTGTACATAGATTTCAGCAATAGAGGGTTCGAAATCCCATATGTTTGGTGAACAGGCAGAATTTTTTTAATTTTGGATAGCGTAAGGGAGGGTTATAGCCCCTGTCAGTTTTTTTTGTAATCTTTATCCCATAGGGGAGATTTCCTTTTACTTTCTTTAGCCAAAGCAGAAAGTAATAGAAAATCATTTCAAAGTGCAAAAATCCCTATAATTCTGGAATTAGTGCCCCCAAGTGAAATGGTGCTACCCCTAGAGGTGCCGCTGAATTGCTTTTTGATTTCTCATAAGATAACACCTTGCTCACCCTGCACTTACCAACACACCTTGAGGTACAGCAAATAATTTATTAGGCCAAGCATAGCCTAATGCAGGGTACACAATATGAGCTTGGCTGAACGAAAAAAGTTTGCAAGGAGCTCGCTGTACGAACTATGCAATGTTAATACAGCAGTCTCCCCACTGAGCTATTGTGTTCTTACTGGGGTACTGCCCCCGCACCAGAACACACCTGTCAGTACTCACCATCATTGGCTGCGAGCGCTGATCGGATGCTGATTGGTAGCTGTTTTTCCAGCGTGACAATGCGGCAGAAGCTGTACGTTCGGCCAGCTTCTGTCAGACAGGCTGCTGTACACATGGGCCGAATGTTGGCCACTGTCTGTTGAACCAGCCAATATTGGGTCCATGTGTACCAGGCTTAAGAAAAGAGAAGATTAGTAAGTGTACTTATACTATCAATCAACAAGACAATAATGTCATTCTAGGAGATATGATTAAACACCTGCAGTATTCTAAATAACAGTAATGAACAGAACTGAACTATGTTTTCCAACTTGCTATAACAGTCCCTGTTTTGTCACACTGCCCAGTGTGGTCGGCAAAGTTGGGGCCTTGAGGACAGCACATAAGTTACCAGCAGACAAAAGATTGAAGCGTATAATTTTAGTCTTTTACCAGACCCAGGGTGCTCTCTTCTGGGTCTCCAGACATATGCTCTGATTCAGTATAAGTCGAGTCAATCCAAAGGGGCACTGGATTGCTCATAAATAAAGTAGAGTTAAGGCAACCACACTGGGGCAGAACTATTTCATGGAACCAAAAAACAAGAAAAGTCAGTGACCAAGAAGCCTCTCACCACATTATGCACTTTCTGAAGTCCAGGTGTTTCCACATAGGTTTGTGAAAGAGTCCTCCTTCTTAAGCTAGCACCCAGCGGTAGTAGCAACCAGTCCTCTCCTGATGTTCAGGGGTCTGCTGATGGTCACAGTCACCGCATCCAGCAAGTGAAACACTGATCCCCAGTGTGGGCTCTCAGGATCCAGGTACCCTCAAGTGTAATATTGCACAGAGTATAATGGCAGCAGCAGTCTCTGATCTGCACTCTTCCCCCTAGGCAGCACAGCATTACATCGCTCCAGCTAATTATTATAGGCTTACCTATAGGTACAAACAATCCATGGAAGTTTACTTCCTCTTTAACTTATGGAGTTAAAGTGCTTGTTAACCCCAAAAATAAAAAAAACAGATCCTGTTCCCTTAAAGCATGCTATACAGCACAGTGCTTGTGCTGTGTCAATTGGCCCCCTGTAATTCCTAAAAATACCTGTCTGATCCTGCCTAGCTATACCCTCCCCTTTGTAAACTGACCACGGTGTATCATGGCTGCTAAGTCCTGACACGCCTCTGTCATCCGCAGCCTGCTGTCTCCTCTCTGCTCCTGTGTCCTCTTCCCCCCTCCCCTCCTTGCCGGAGGCACCTGAGCGCCGGGAGCCGATGTGTTAGCGGTACAGATAAGCATATTTATTATATAACACAGGCACAGGGGCACTTATTGTAATATTACAGAGGGGATAGGAGCATTTTATAGAAGTGGGTTAACAACAACTTTAAGCTATTAAACGAAATAAATACAGCGCTGGCTAGGTGGATAAACAAATACTGTGCAATAGCACTAGGAACATACGAAATTAATACAAGTGCTAAACATATGTAGGTGCCATAGAATGTAAAGGAATTAATTATAATAAACATATATTGGAAAAACAATCCTACAATATATGCAGCGCCAGCGATTAGCCTTAAAACGAGAAATATGCGCTGCCGCTGCTATAAAAGTGCTGATAGTTGATATGTGAAACAAAATAAATAAAATGCTGGCTATGTAGGAAAACAAACACTGTGCAATGATACTAAAATCATACAAAATTGTTACCTATTATTATGAAAGTGCTGAAAATATGTAGGTAACATAAATATTAAACCATGTATATTGGCAGAAACAATCCTATTAATCAATGATGAGAGCAATCCTTCAGCCTATGATAAACAGTCTGTCACCTGATATGCTGATAAGCTGTGATTCAATGGAGACAAGGGAGATGACTCTGGATCATAGTTCATATGATGTATGCTTCAGGTTGCAGGATTTTCATGATCACCCATAAAGAATATGAAGAAAAAAACACTATGGTGAAGTACTGTGGAAACAGGATATCAATTGCGCATAATAGTGCTATTTACAAGAATCAAGTGGTGAACAGGCATTCGGAGAAACTTCCGCGTTCGCCGCTGTAAGCGTGCTTTCCTCGGAGACAGGAAGTGTCACTGGTTTAGGACGTGAGCCGGATATTACGTCGACGCGTTTCGCCCCTCCTCCAGGGCGTCATCAAAGACAGAACATCCAGCCCACGGATGGTCTAATATATAGTAAAGGTAAACTCCTCCCTAAAGGAGGAAAAAATGAGTGACAGCCAATTACGATGGGTGTGATCACCCACTTTTCCTGATTCATCATGTCCTGTTAAAACAACAATCTTTATTGATAAAAACGACTTGAACACAACATTCAAGCCGTGTTATAAAAACATAAACATATATTGATAAAAAAATATATTTTCTTATTGACAAATAGGTCTCTAATTAATATAATTTTGCCTCAAATATAATTCGGAGATATAATGTCATTATGAACATAAATAAATATTCTACTGTTAGTATACAATCTATATATGTATATAGGAAGATCAATCAGAACGGAAGGGGTCATAACATGACATTCCTGATACTAACTGGACTCCAATAAATTTAAAAAAAAATTGCAAATAAATAAACACAAAAATTAATTGTAAATGGAAATATAAAATGAAAATATGAATATATATGTGAAAAATAAAATAAAATCAAGATAAAAATAAAAATAAAAATACAAATAAAAATAAAATTGAATGTAACCAATTATATAGAAGGTAATAATGATCTACCTATGTCACCAATTAAATAGGAAATAATTTAGATCTAGCTCGATATTGAGGCCATAAGGGTTAGGTGACATAGGTAGATCATTATTACCTTCTATATAATTGGTTACATTGTTTCCTTTGGTCCCTTACTGAAAATCCATATGGAGATAGAAAGTGACCTAGTCGTGTTTGCTGTTTCCGACTGGTCACTTTGCCATCTATATGTTTTACATAATTTATTTTCTGTATCATTATTTTATCATTACATCTTTTTTTATTTTTTATTTTTTTATTTTATTTTTATTTTTATATTTATTTTTATTTTTATTTTTTATTTTTATTTCATTTTTAGCTTTATTTTTATGTTAATTTCAATTTTCCTTTATTTGTATTTTTATTTTTATCTTGATTTTATTTTATTTTTCACATATATATTCATATTTTCATTTTATTTTTCCATTTACAATTTATTTTTGTGTTTATTTATTTGCAATTTTATTTAAAATTTATTGGAGTCCAGTCAGTATTAGGAATGTCAAGTTATGACCCCTTCCGTTCTGATTGGTCTTCGTATATACATATATGGATTGTATACTAACAGTACAAAATTTATTTATGTTCATAATGACATTATATCTCTGAATTTATATTTGAGGCAAAATTATAATTAGAGACCTATTTGTCAATAAGAAAATATATTTTTTTATCAACATATGTTTATGTTTTATAACACGGCTTGAATGTTGTGTTCAAGTCATTTTTATCAATAAAGATTGTTGTTTTAACAGGACAGGATGAATCAGGAAAAGTGGGTGATCACACCCATCAGCCGTAATTGGCTGTCACTCATTTTTTCCTCCTTTAGGGAGGAGTTTACCTTTACTATATATTAGACCACCCGTGGGCTGGATGTTCTGTCTTTGATGACGCCCTGGAGGAGGGGCGAAACGCGTCAACGTAATATCCGGCTCACGTCCTAAACCAGTGACGCTGCTTCCTGTCTCCGTGGAACGCACGCTTACAGCGGCGAATGCGGAAGTTTCTCTGAATGCCTGTTCACCACTTGATTCTTGTGAGTAGCGCTATTATGCGCAATTGATATCCTGTTTCCACAGTACTTCACCATAGTGTTTTTTTCTTCATATTCTTTATGGGTGATCATGAAAATCCTGCAACCTGAAGCATACATCATATGAACTATGATCCAGAGTCATCTCCCTTGTCTCCATTGAATCACAGCTTATCAGCATATCAGGTGACAGACTGTTTATCATAGGCTGAAGGATTGCTCTCATCATTGATTAATAGGATTGTTTCTGCCAATATACATGGTTTAATATTTATGTTACCTACATATTTTCAGCACTTTCATAATAATAGGTAACAATTTTGTATGATTTTAGTATCATTGCACAGTGTTTGTTTTCCCACATAGCCAGCATTTTATTTATTTTGTTTCACATATCAACTATCAGCACTTTTATAGCAGCGGCAGCGCATATTTCTCATTTTAAGGCTAATCGCTGGCGCTGCATATATTGTGGGATTGTTTTTCCAATATATGTTTATTATAATTAATTCCTTTACATTCTATGGCACCTACGTATGTTTAGCACTTGTATCAATTTCGTATGTTCCTAGTGCTATTGCACAGTATTTGTTTATCCACCTAGCCAGCGCTGTATTTATTTTGTTTCATATATCAAGTACCAGTACTTTTTTACAGCAGCGGCAACGCACATATATATATATATATATATATATATATATATGCTAGCCATACATGGCTCAGTTTTTTGTAAACGATCACCTTGTAAAACAACCCATTCTCTTTAAAATTGAAATGAAAGACAAACATTTGTGTATAAATATAAAAAAAAAACATTATAGATATACATTTTCCCCTTTTTTATAAGTGATCACATTCCCTCTGTTCCCTCTGTTTTCATCTGCATAAGAGCTGAGGGGAGGAGAAGCAACAGTCCACTGATCTTTCCAGTGAATGACTGTGCATAGGAGGCATGTCAGGATAAGTCTAAACATTGGAGGAGAGCAGGCTGAGTTCCCAGCACAGCTAGTAAACTGACCACACCGTGCTGTCCTGCGTAGTGTGGTCAGTTACATAGTAGGTGAGATTGAAAAAAGACACAAGTCCATCAAGTCCAACCTTTTGTGTGTGATTATATGTCAGTATTACATTGTATATCCCTGTATGTTGTGGTCATTCAGGTGCTTATCTAATAGTTTCTTGAAACTATCGATGCCCCCCGCTGAGACCACAGCCTGTGGAAGGGAATTTCACATCCTTGCTGCTCTTACAGTAAAGAACCCTCAACGTAGTTTAAGGTTAAACGTCTTTTCTTCTAATTTTAATGAGTGGCCACGAGTCTTGTTAAACTCTCTTCTGCGAATAAGTTTTATTCCTATTGTGGGGTCACCAGTTCGGTATTAGGAATATTGAATTCACCTCTCAAGCATCTCTTCTCCACAGAGAATAAGTTCAGTGCTCGCAACCTTTTCTCATAACTAATATCCTCCAGAGCCTTTATTAGCTTTGTTGGCCTTCTTTGTACTAGCTCCAATTCCAGTACATCCTTCCTGATGAATGGTGCCCAGAACTGGACAGAATACTCTAGGTGCGGCCGGACCAGAGACTTGTAGAGCGGGAGAATTATCGTTTTATCTTTGGAGTTGATCCCCTTTTTAATGCATGCCAATATTCTGTTTGCTTTGTTAGCAGCAGCTTGGCATTGCATGCCATTGCTGAGCCTATCATCTACTAGGACCCCCAGGTCCTTTTCCATCCTAGATTCCCCCAGAGGTTCTCCCCCCGTGTATAGATTGCATTCATATTTTTGTCACCCAAATGCATTATTTTACATTTTTCTACATTGAACCTCATTTGCCATGTAGTTGCCCACCCCATTAATTTGTTCAGATCTTTTTGCAAGGTTTCCACATCCTGCAGAGAAGTTATTGCCCTGCTTAGCTTAGTACCGTCTGCAAATACAGAGATTGAACTGTTTACCCCATCCTCCAGGTCGTTTATGAACAAATTAAACAGAATTGGTCCCAGCACAGAACCCTGGGGACCCCACTATCCACCCCTGACCATTCTGAGTACTCCCCATTTATCACCACCCTCTGAACTCTCCCTTGTAGCCAGTTTTCAATCCATGTACTCACCCTATGGTCCATGCCAACAGACCTTATTTTGTACAGTAAACGTTTATGGGGAACTGTGTCAAATGCTTTTGCAAAATCCAGATACAGCATGTCTACGGGCCTTCCTTTATCTAGCTGGCAACTCACCTCCTCATAGAAGGTTAGTAGATTGGTTTGGCAAGAACGATTCTTCATGAATCCATGATGATTACTGCTAATGATACCGTTCTCATTACTAAAATCTTGTATATAGTCCCTTATCATCCCCTCCAAGAGTTTACATACTATTGATGTTAGGCTAACTGGTCTGTAATTCCTAGGAATGTATTATGGGCCCTTTTTAAATACTGGTGCTACATTGGCTTTTCTCCAATCAGCTGGTACCATTCCAGTCAGTAGACTGTCTGTAAAAATTAGGAACAATGGTCTGGCAATCACTTGGCTGAGTTCTCTAAGTACCCTCGGGTGCAACTTATCTGGTCCCGGTGATTTATTAATGTTAAGTTTTTCAAGTCTAATTTTAATTCTGTCCTCTGTTAACCATGGATGTGCTTCCTGTTATGTGTCATGAGGATAAACACTGCAGTTTTGGTTACTGAACCCCCCCGATTCCCTCGTGAAGACTGAGGAGAAGAATAAATTCAATACCTTCGCCATCTCTCCATCCTTTGTAACCAGATGTCCTTCCTCAATTTTTATGGGGCCAATATGGTCTGTCCTCCCTTTTTTACTGTTTACATACTTAAAGAATTTCTTGGGATATTTTTTTGCTCTTCTCCGCTATGTGTCTTTTAAGTTTTATCTTAGCCGTCCTTATTGCACCCTTACATTTCTTGTTGCATTCTTTATAAAGTCTGAATGCTGATGATGATCCCTTAACCTAGTATTTTTTGAAGGCCTTCTCCTTTGCTTTTATATGCGTTTTTACATTGGAGTTAAGCCATCCAGGACTTTTGTTCGCTCTTTTAAATTTATTACCCAATGGGATGCATTGGCTAATGCCCTTATTTAATATGCTCTTAAAGCAAACCCATCTCCTCCGTGTTCTTTGTTCTTAAGATTTTATCCCAATTTATGCCTTCTAGCAAGGTTCGTAGTTTAGGGAAGTTGGCTCTTTTTAAATTCAGTGTCTTTGTATTCCCTTTATGTTTCCTATTTGTGTGATTTATACTGAAACTAATTGACCTGTGATCGCTGTTACCTAAATTGCCCCGTATTTCCACATCCGTGATCAGGTCTGTATTGTTGTAATCAATAGATCCAGTAATGCTTTATTTCTAGTTGGTGCGTCTACCATCTGACCCATAAAATTGCCCTGAACGACATTAAGGAACTGGCGAGCCTTAGATGAATGCGCGCTTCCCTCCGCCCAGTCTATGGCTAGATAATTAAAATCCCCCATTATGATAACACTTCCCATCCTTGCTGCTAATCCAAATTGTGATAGGAGATCTGTCTCCACTTCCTCCCTCAGGTTAGGGGGCCTATAGCATACTCCCAGTATTATTTTCCCCTTAGCTTCATCCCTTTGGAGCTCTACCCATAGGGATTCCACCTCCTCCCTAGCTCCCTTAGTGATGTCATCTCTCACATTCACTTGTACATTATTCTTGATATACAGGCATACCCTTCCCCCTTTTTTACCCTCTCTATCCTTGCGATAAAGGGTATACCCTTGAATGTTTGCCAGCCAATCATGAGAGCTGTTGAACCAGGTCTCTAAAATTCCCACAAAATCCAAATCCTCCTCGTACAACAGTATCTCTAGTTCACCCATCTTGTCCGCCAGGCTCCTGGCATTGGTGAACATGCCACATAGTTTAGACCGGTTGCATATTATCCTCGTATTGGGTGTTCCGATATTGCAACTAAGACTTACTACTATACTTACCTTGGGTTTTTGTGCTTTGGTCAACCTACCACTAATGCCCCCAATACTGCCCTCTGGAATATGTTCCGCGCTGACTATCTCTACCTCTGGACCCTCCCTCCCATCACCTAGTTTAAAAGCCCCTCTAACTTTTTGGCCATCTTCATTCCCAGCTGATCTGCACCCTCCTCATTTAGGTGCAGGCCGTTCCTTCTTTAGTACCAGTTATCGTCTGAGAAGTCGGTTCAGTCCTCCAGGAACCCAAACCCCTCCTTACTACACCAGCTCTTCAGCCACTTGTTTACTTCCCTAATCTCCCTCTGCCTTTCTGGTGTGGCTCGATGTACCGGTAGTATTCCTGAGAATACTAACTTGGAGGTCCTTTTCCTCAATTTAGCTCCCAAGTCCCTAAAATCGTTCTTTAGGACACTCCATCTGCCTCTGACTTTATCATTGGTGCCAACGTGCACCATGACAGCTGGGTCTTCCCCAGCCCCTCCCAGTAATCTGTCCACCAGATCCGTGATGTGCCGAACCCGAGCGCCCGGCAGACAACATACTGTTTGGCGCTTCAGGTCTTTGTTACAGATTGCCCTCTCTGTCCTTCTAAGAATTGAGTCCACTACCACCAGAATCTATCTTTCCTTTCCCTTTGCTTCCCCCCCACTCTCACTGGAGGAGTTTTTCCCCTGGCAGCTAGGAGAGTCCCTCAGCTCCAGCAGTGCTGGTCCCTGACTGGTTTCACCAATATCACTCAATGGAGCGTACTTATTGGGATGTTCCAGCCCTGGATGGGCCTCCCTGGAACTTCCCCCTCTACCCTTCCTGACTGTCACTTATCTACTCTTTGCTAGTGCCTGCACCTCTTTGTCTCCACCCGCCTCTGCCGGCACCTGCCGTGTATGTTCCTGGCTCTCCTTTAGTATGGAGGGACTTCTCAGTGCTGACAGTTGCTTCCCCAAATTCAGAACCTGGGCTTCCAGGGAAACAATGCGTTTACATTTTGCACAGCAGTATTCACCCTCGATCAGATGATCAAGCAACGCATACATGCCGCAAGATGTACAAAGAGTTGCCTATCCACGCCCGCCAGGCATCGTACCTATTAAATTTAATGAGGATTGGGATATCTTGTCCAAATTACCAACAACTAGCTTCCTGACACTAATACTCAAAACAATACACAGATACTCGCAGACCTACGCGCACCCGCAGACCTACGCGCACTCGCAATACACAAGTATACAGTACACAATACACAAATACTAACGATCCACACACACTACTCAGACAACACTCAGGTACTCACACTACACAGTTACTATGACCCCTGTTATAACCTCCTGTTTTAAACTCTGGTTTTAACTCACCACTTAGACCAGTTCCACTTGGACAGAGTTCTAGCAGGCTCAATATGAGTTCTACAGAAGATTATATAGGCCTTTAAGCACCTGTGAGCAATTAACCACTCCCCTTAACCACTCAGCAACCGGCCCATAGCCGAATGACGGCTATAGGGCGGTTGCTTAACTCTGGGGGGGCGTACTATGATGTCCCCTGGGGCGCGCACCCGAGAACATCCGTGACTGCCGGGTCCAGAGGACCCGGTGCATCATGGATCACGGTAAACGGCCACTGATCGCGGCCGTTTACCATGTGATCACTCAGTCAAATGACGGAACGATCACATGTAAACAAACCGGCGTCATGTCATGACGCCGGTTCCTCTCTCTCCTCTGTGTACTGATCGGTACAGCGTGAGAGGAGAGAGGGAGAGGTCGGATGGCAGCAGCGCTGTGGGCTGTCACATCCAGCCATCCATCCATGCTCAGCCATCCCTCTATGCTCAGCAATACCCTGCACTGCTCTGCAATACCCTGCACTACCCTGCACTACTCTGCAATACCCCGCAATACTCTGCAATACCCCGCAATACTCTGTCATACTCTGCCATACTCTGCAATACTCTGCTATGCTCTGCAATGCTCTGCAATGCTCTGCAATACTTTGCCATACTCTGCAATACCCTGCAATACCCAGCCATTCTCTGCAATACCCTGCCATACTCTGCAATACCCAGCCATACTCTGCAATACCCAGCCATACTCTGCAATACCCAGCCATACTCTGCCATACTCTGCAATACCCAGCCATACTATGCAATACCCAGCCATACTCTGCAATACTCGGTGATACCCAGCCATACTCTGCAATACTCGGTGATACCCAGCCATACTCTGCAATACCCAGCCATACTCTGCAATACCCAGCCATACTCTGCAATACTCGGTGATACCCAGCCATACTCTGCAATACCCAGCCATACTCTGCCATACTCTGCAATACCCAGCCATACTATGCAATACCCAGCCATACTCTGCAATACTCGGTGATACCCAGCCATACTCTGCCATACTCTGCAATACCCAGCCATACTCTGCAATACCCAGCCATACTCTGCACTACCCAGCCATACTCTGCACTACCCAGCCATACTCTGCAATACTCGGTGATACCCAGCCATACTCTGCAATACCCAGCCATACTCTGCAATACCCGGTGATACCCAGCCATACTCTGCAATACCCAGCCATACTCTGCCATACTCTGCAATACCCAGCCATACTCTGCAATATCCAGCCATACTCTGCAATACCCAGCCATACTCTGCACTACCCAGCCATACTCTGCACTACCCAGCCATACTCTGCACTACCCAGCCATACTCTGCACTACCCAGCCATACTCTGCACTACTCGGTGATACCCAGCCATACTCTGCAATACCCAGCCATACTCTGCAATACCCAGCCATACTCTGCCATACTCTGCAATACCCAGCCATACTCTGCAATACCCAGCCATACTCTGCAATACCCAGCCATACTCTGCAATACCCAGCCATACTCTGCCATACCCAGCCATACTCTGCACTACCCAGCCATACTCTGCAATACTCGGTGATACCCAGCCATACTCTGCAATACCCAGCCATACTCTGCCATACTCTGCAATACCCAGCCATACTCTGCAATACCCAGCCATACTCTGCAATACCCAGCCATACTCTGCAATACCCAGCCATACTCTGCAATACTCGGTGATACCCAGCCATACTCTGCAATATCCAGCCATACTCTGCCATACCCAGCCATACTCTGGAATACTCAGTGATACTTAGCCATACTCTGCACTACCCAGCCATACTCTGCACTACCCAGCCATACTCTGCACTACCCAGCCATACTCTGCACTACCCAGCCATACTCTGCACTACTCGGTGATACCCAGCCATACTCTGCAATACCCAGCCATACTCTGCAATACCCAGCCATACTCTGCCATACTCTGCAATACCCAGCCATACTCTGCAATACCCAGCCATACTCTGCCATACCCAGCCATACTCTGCACTACCCAGCCATACTCTGCAATACTCGGTGATACCCAGCCATACTCTGCAATACCCAGCCATACTCTGCCATACTCTGCAATACCCAGCCATACTCTGCAATACCCAGCCATACTCTGCAATACCCAGCCATACTCTGCAATACTCGGTGATACCCAGCCATACTCTGCAATATCCAGCCATACTCTGCCATACCCAGCCATACTCTGGAATACTCAGTGATACTTAGCCATACTCTGCAATACCCAGCCATACTCAGCCATACCCTGCCATACTCAGCCATACCCTGTAATACTCAGCCATACTCTGCCATGCGCAGCCATGCTCGGCCTTACTCTGCCATGCTCAGCCATGCTCATCCATACTCGGCTGTACTTGGCCTCTGTATGTGGCCAGGCTGTGGAAGTCTCACACATGTGGTATCGCCTTACTCAGGAGGAGTAGGAGAATCTATTTTGGGGTGTCATTTTTGGTATGTACATGCTATGTGTTAGAAATATTGTATAAATGGACAACTTTGTGTTAAAAAAAAAAATGCGTTTTAACCACTTCCCGCCCGCCGGCCGTCATACGACGTCCTTGACTTTGTGCGGGGATATCTGAATGATACCTGCAGCTACAGGCATCATTCAGATATCAGCTTTTTCAGCCAGCGATTCCCTGCACCATAAGAACAATCATAGCAGCTGTTCCACTGCTTGATCATTCTTACGGGAGGCGGGAAGGGATGTCCTCCTCCTCCCGCCACCCTCAGGTGCTTCTACCGACTCACTGCTACGATCGAAGCCAGGATCTTTTTTTTTTTTTATTTCAGGCTTCCCAGCCTAGAGGTGAGATGTGGGGTCTTATTGACCCCATATCTCACTGTAAAGAGGACCTGTCATGCCATATTCCTATTACAAGGGATGTTTACATTCCTTGTAATAGGAATAAAAGTGATCAAAAAAAATATTTTTTGGAAGAAAGCGTCAAACTAAAAAAAATAAAGTAAAATGAACAATAAAATTTTTTTTTTTAAAGCGCCCCTGTCCCTGTGTGCTCGCATGCAGAAGCGAAAGCATACGTAAGCCCCACCCACATATGAAAACGGTGTTCAAACCACACATGTGAGGTATCGCTGCAATCGGTAGAACAAGAGCAAAAATTTTGCCCCTAGACCTCCTCTGTAACTCAAAACATGTAACCAGTAAAAAATTTTAAAGCATCGCCTATAGGGATTTTTAAGTAGCGAAGTTTGGTGCCATTCCATGACCTTGTGCAATTTTGAAGGCTACATTTCTCTTCAATACAGGCTACATTCACATCTGAGCAGAAGGGCGTGCATTTCCTTGCAAGGAGTGTTTTTTTACTTGAGTATTTTAAATAAACTACCGAAGAAGTTTTACACGATTGGAGTCTTCCCCTCTTCTTTTTACTGTTCCATGCCGGACCTGTCAGATAACATGTAACATAGGGATGACTTCCTGGGAACGTGCTATTCAGGTGCCTTCTATTCACACTGACCGGCTGCCTGGGAGGGAAGTTTAAAAGATCCTAAAGTGTTCCTGTGTTTCCTGACTGATCTACTGAGCCTGTTTTGACCCCCCTGAATAAGGGCGGTTGCAGGCTTCCTGGTAAGCCTCCATCTTTTACCTTTAGGTGACGGGCAACACTGGTGGAAGAGTTTTGATCCAGAATCATTTAATTTCCATACGGATATCTTCACTTACGAACTTTTACATTTTGTCAATGGACTTTTTATTACTACTTGCACCTTATTAGTATAACTATTTATATGGGCATTACTATTTGCTATCATTATATTGCTATCAGTACACCTGAACAGCATCACAATAATATTGTATTTGATTAGCACTACTGCACTTTATTATACACCTTCATTATTTATGGCACCTATCTAGCGCTGCACTTATATTTTTTTATTGTTACTTTTTGTGCTCTTATGTTGGGGTTATAGTGTCCAGCTGCAGGATAATTTTTCTAATTAGTATTTTTCACTATCTTTGCACCTAGCGCAATTCTTCCCTTTTATACAATTTTGAAGGGTGGCATGTTAGGTATCTATTTACTCGGCATAACTTCATCTTTCACATTATGCAAAAACATTGGGCTAACTTTACTGTTTTGTTTTTTTTTAAAGCACAAAACTATTTTTCTTTAAAAAAAAAAACGCGTTCGAAAAATTGCTGTGCAAATACTGTGCGAGATAAAAAGTTGCAACGACCGCCATTGTATTCTCTAGGTTCTTTGCTAAAAAAAAAATATATAATGTTTTGGGGTTCTATGTAATTTTCTAGCAAATAAATGATGATTTTTACATGTAGGAGAGAAATGTCAGAATTGGCTAGGGTGCTCCAGAACGCCTGAAGGTGCTCCGTGCATGTTGAGCCTCTGTATGTGGCCAGGCTATGTAAAATTCTCACACATGTGGTATTGCCATACTCGGGAGTAATAGCAGAATGTGTTTTGGGGTGTAATTTGTGGTATGCATATGCTGTGTGTGAGAAATAACCTGCCAATATGACAATTTTGTGAATAAAAAAAAAAAGAAAAAAAAATCTTGATTTTGCAAAGAATTGTGGGAAAAAATGACAACTTAAAAAAACTCATTATGCATCTTTCTAAATACCTTGGAATGTCTTCTTTCCAAAAAGGGGTCATTTGGGGGGTATTTGTACTTTTCTGGCATGTTAGGGTCTCAAGAAATTAGATAGGCCGTCAGTACTTCAGGTGTGATCAATTTTCAGATATTGGCACCATAGCTTTTGGACTCTATAACTTTTACAAAGACCAAATAATCTATACCGATTTGTGTTATTTTTACCAAATATATGTAGTGGTATAAATTTTGGCCAAAATATATGAAGAAAAATTACTAATTTGCAAAATTTTATAACAGAAACGAAGAAAAATGCATTTTTTACAGAATTTTCAGTCTTTTTCCTTTTATAGCGCAAAAAATAAAGAACCCAGCGGTAATTAAATAATTAATTAAATAAAGAAAGCTCTATTTGTGTGAAAAAAAGGACAAAAATTTCATATAGGTACAGTGTTGCATGACTGAGTAATTTTCATTCAAAATGTGAGAGCACCGAAAGCTGAAAATTGGTCTGGTTATTAAGTGCCCAGTGGTCAAGTGATTAATTAGTAGGCTAAAGGAAGCAAAGAAGAAAAAACTAGCTGTTTAAAAAGTGTCAGAAAAAGGTGTTAAAAAGCTACAAGGAAAAGCCCCAAAAAGAACCTAAAAATGCAACCCAGCAATCAAAAAGCAAGACTTGTTCACTCTCCACTCAAGGTCCCCACTCTGGTTTTAACTCACCACTTAGACCAGTTCCACTTGGACAGAGTTCCAGCAGACTCACAAATGAGCAGCTGTAATAGGAAAACAGAGGGACTGACAGGAACAGCAGGGATTTCACACAAAGGAAGCAATACAAAGAGAACAAGAGACTTATTTTTTTATACAAGTACATGTTACAGCAGGCCCATATCAGGAATTTGCAATGCTGGGGTAGCAAACACTTTAAGTTCTGCTATTGACTCCCCCATTTGTGCTAAACAGTGTGGATGGAGAAATCCCCACTGCTGGTTATTTTATTTAGCAGCCATGGTATTTGTGAACATACTGTAATTGCACTATGGTTAAGAAATGCTTCTATTTATTGGCTGGCTTGCCTGGGGCCAGGGCTGTGATTATCAACCTGCCATTAGAACATAGCCCATTTGCTAAGCCTTAAACAGGACAGGGGATAGGAAATGGGGGCCAGTCCTGGTCCTAACCTTGGGCTACGTAGCAGACAGACACAATTATTCAATATGGCCTGACCTGTTCTCAGATAAGTGTATGGCAAAAATGAGTGCAATTTTCCTTTCAGCTTTTTAGTAATTAGTAGCAGCAAAAAACACAATTGCATTAAATATTGGTCAGCTGTTCGCAATGTTTTATATTCTCCATCTCTGCCTGAAAATATCTTCTTTGCTTTTTATTCTATTGTTGAATCATTAAAAGAGAGTAGAAACCTTCTTACTAGAGCCTCTGTCATCACTGGGGCTGAAGTGCTCTTCAGGCCACCAGAGGCAGGGGAGTTATTGAAGAGGGTGCCTTGCATCACCATAAAAAGTGTGCGTTTGTTGGGGGGATCTATAGAGGTGAACTAACCAGGACTGATAATGCATTGGAATTGAGCAGATCAAGAGAAATTCATTGTGAGGCCGTGTTCACACAGGTACGACAAATGCTCCGACATTGGGAGCTCATGTCACATGACGTGTGAAAATCAATGTTTTCCTATGGGAGCCATCTTAACTGGTCCGACACAAGTTGCTCCAACTTTGAAAATGCTCCCTGCACTACTTTGGTCCCACTTTGATCCTACTTCAGCCCATTGAATATCACTGAAGTCGGATCAAAGTCGGATCGCCGTCTTGACTTTGGCACTGATAATATATTGATAATATATTGATAATATTTAACAAGGGGGCTCCCAGATTCTGGCCCCCCACCCTATGTGAATGAGTATGGGGTACATTGTACCCCTACCCATTCACCTAAAAAAGTGTTTAAAATAAAACACAGTACACGTTTTTAAAGTAATTAGGCAGCTCTGGGGTCTCTTCCGACTTCTTCTCCCCTCTCCGGCTCTTCTGCCTACTCCGCTTATGTCTTCTAGCCCTCTTCAGTTCTTCTCCCTCTGTCCACTGTCTTCTGCCAGGTCTTCTCGCTATCTTATCACTCTTTTGCTCGCTCTTTTGCTCGCTCTTCTGCTGGGTCTTCTCCGCTGCCTTCTCCCTCTGTTCTTCTTCCGATGTTGACTCAACGCTCTCTCCCGCTTTAATGCTGGGTACGCGGTGTGCCACTACTTATATTGGCATGCAGCCTGGTACCGTTAGGGGGGGAAGGGGGGGCGCTTGCTCGTCCCCACCCCCTTTCCTGAACTGCCGGGCTGTGTGCAAAATGAATGGAGTTTGCATGTTCTCCCTGTGCTAGTGTGGGTTTCCTTCAGGTATTCCAGTTTCTTTGCACACTCCAAAGATATGCTGGTAGGTTAATTGGCCCCTCTAACGTAGCCCTAGTATGTGTGTGGATGTGAGATTGAGACCTCAGAATGCAAGCTCCTTGAGGGCAGGGACTGATGCGAATATAAAAAATGTAAAGCTCTGTGTAAATTGGCTCTATATAAATACCTGTAATAAAAAAAAAAAAAACAATGAAGCATAAATTACAGGGAACATAGGGGTAGAGTGGACGGAACCTGTTGTTGGGCTTTAACTTAGTAGTAGTTGATGGTAGTTAATCACACACAACTTTGAATTAATGTTCACTAAGTACAATTCATAAGTCAGTCTTATAGGCTAATCAGAGTATTTCCTCTGGTTTATTGTATAAAGAGCCACTGATAATATATTGTTATCATATTGTCAATTGGTTGAAACAGGTATAATGGTATAGATGAGCTAATATATTTGGAAAACAGTCTGTGAATTACTTCTGCTTTACAGTGAGTCACATAGCATCTCATTGCAGTAATGCACAGCAATAGAATCAGAGCAGCCTGTGTCGGTAGACTATTCTCATGCAGTGTGAGCTGTGGCAGAGCATTGGGCTCAGAGTCCACCCAGATGTGTTAGAATAGCGAATGAATATTCGCTATTCTAACGCTGAATCGCCTCTCCGCCAACCAGAAAGCGCTGGTGTAAGACGCGTTTGCCGATTGGCCAAACGGAGAAGCATTCTGATTGGTTGCCAAGGAGGAGGGAGGAGACGGAAGCTGCTGAGCAGGGGAAGGAGATGCCCGCTCATGATGCCCGCAGAGGAGAGCCGGGGAAGCCGCCCATGGTTGAAGTTAAGTGCACCGACCTGACCCGCGCTGTTAGCCGCCCCCCAAAAATTACCACCAGCCGCCACTGTATTGCAATATAAACAATATTGATAGACTTCCATTGGGTTTTAGATAGTTTGTCAAAGTAGACGTAATTTTAAATGCTAAGTTCACCTTTGTTCACCTTTTTCTAAATTCCAGGTCCCCTATGTACCAATATAGCATTAATGTACTTTTTTTGCAAAAATATCAAAGCTTTCCATTAAAGGATAACTAAACCTTTCTTTTAAAAAACAAATGTCATGTCATACTTGCCTCCTCTGTGCAGTTGGTTTTGCACAGAGTGGCCCCAATCCTCATCTTCTGGGGTCCCTCAGCAGTGTTCCTGGCTCCACCTCTTCTTAAGTGCCCTGTCGGAGAAGCGCTTTTTCTCGGGGCACCCATGCGGGCGCGCTCCCATGTCCTACTACTGCGTCTATTGACACAGACAGCAGGACTCGGCTCCGCCCCCGGCTCCCATATCATTGGATTTGACTGACAGCAGCAGGAGCCAATGGCTGTGCTGCTATCAATCTATCCAAGCAGGACCCGAAACTCCGGAAGGAGTGGGTGTGCTCGTCCCCAGGAAAGGAACAATCAGGCTCAGGTAAGTAAAACGGGGGCTGTAGGGGGGCAACTGCACTAAATAAGGTTTTTCACCTTAATGCACAGAATGCATTAAGGTGAAAAACATTAAAGGTTTACAACCCCTTTAAATCTACAGACATTTACTTCACTTGTCCTAATTAATGTTTCCAAATGTATCCATTGCTTCTGTCTTACTTACTGGTCAGGCTTTAGGTCATGACCCAGGAAGGAGTTGACCAGCTGACCTCGTTAGCACACACCCTGCATCATCCATCCTCCTACCTACCCAGCCATCCCCAGCTGCACGTTTTTTTTTTTTTTATACAATCTTGTGACAATATACATCATAAAATTGACTTCATGAGGATATTTATGAAAACAAAAATAAAGAACAATTCCGAAGCATACAGAAGAGTCATTAGAAAATACTGATCAATTACTGTCTAAAATAACAAATATATAAAAAAGCAGGGGAGGGGTATACCTGAGATTATTGTTCATGTGAGGCATGGCAACTTAGATTGGTACCAAGTCCTGTGATAGCAAAATATGCCTATGGGTTTTCCAAGCTTCCCATCTACGCTCAAACAGGTGCATGGCTGTAGGGTGTACAAGATCCTCTCTATTATCATAACCGTATCAACTCTATCTAAAATGGAGGATAGGGGTACCACTGGGGACTTCCAATGAAGGGCAATAGCCCATAAGTTGGATACACAAATAGTCTGTATAAGACATTTCGCCTAGCAGAAGATACCTGGGATTGATGCTCCAAGGAGACACATTGAGATTGTGAGATGTAGGGGAGTACCAGAAATCGCAGATGAAATAGCAGTCACTTTCTTCAACACTGGAGAAAGTAGCCCACACTCCCAAAATATGTGTTTGAAGGTACCTAGGAGCTGGCATCCCCTGAAACATAGTCCAGACATTCCCGGGAAGATGGCTTGGAGTCTGGAAGGAGTATAATACCATCTGATCAAATACCTTATAGGCCATTTCCCTGACTGCCAACAATTTTGTACATTTGTGTAAGTTATCCAGCATTGTATCCCAATCCTCCGGAGCGAACTGTTCATCACAGTCAGTTTCCCATTTACTCCTATATGGAAGCTCACTAGAGAAACATGAAGCCAATGCCGTTTTATAGAGGACTGAAATGAGGCCCTTTCCTCTGGGAGAGTCACAGCAGATCTGTTCAAAGGATGTAGGTGGGGAGGATGGGTTAAGACTATAATGGGAGATATAAAAGTGTCTTATTTGTATATAGTAATAGTGTTCCCGAAGAGAAATTTGTTTCTGTGAGCGGTGGAGATCAAACATGACGAATGTATCTCCTAATTGGAGATCTCCTAAGGTGACCAGGGAATTAGATTTCCACCATGAGAAGCTTTCCGGGTAGTTGAAAGCTGAGGTAAATAAAGTGTAGCGCTGGTAGATTTTCATCTACCGCTTATAGGTAAATTTAGTGGGTTATCTGTTTTATACATAGTCAGATTTAGCCTCTGTTCCAGTTTGGCTGTGTTGCATGCAATTTCACACTGTGCCTGTGGGTGTCATTGTCACCATGGGTCGGTGTTGGAAAGGCAACGCGCTGAAGCATATGGGTGCTCTTCTGTCCCGGAGATAACTCGGTGGAGGTGGTCCTCCGAGTTGCATTCTGGGAGAGGGTATTTATGGGACAGACGCCATGTTTTAGGGCTGGTTTTCATTCCACCTGCTGGCCCTCCTGGCCGACAGGTATGTGTTAGGTGTACTACCGCGTGGTCCTCTGACCGGGAGGACCACGTTGCTGCAGCGTGTGGGTGGGCCCAGAAGCCTGTCTGGGGCCTACCACAGCGGCGAGGGAATGGTCCTGTGCTGTCTGTCCTACGGGAAGAAGCTGGACAACTGAGAATATCCCAGGGGAGGGCCTGTCATGGAAGGATCATGCAGAGTGCTGGTCTGGAAAGGGGCCTGGTGACTCAGTTGGAGGACGCATCCTGAAGTTAACCTACCGCATAGTACTGCCGGGTCGGCTTAAAGGTTCTAGTGCTGTGTTTGCTGTCCATCGTAAACCATTACATCCTGTGGCAGAGGATCGTATGGGTTTCTATTCCATTCAAGTCTGTGGCAGAGACTTTTTTTCGTGCTGCGTGCCGGTTGCTAGGTTAGTGAGAGAAACCTATCCGGGTGGGCAAAGTTTCATCTCTAAAAGGAGAGTACATTCATCTACAAGATTCCAATTCACAATTCTACATCAAGAAAAGGTATTTGAACTTCCCTGCAACTCTTCTTCTACCTCTTTCCTGCTACTTCCTTCAGCTACTCTTTATTAAAGCATTGGAAAAGATACTCAAGTGTCTGGTGTCTACACTGTCTGGTATTAAACTCAACGGGACCCTAGACCCGGTTCTGGTGAAATTGAGGTAACAAAGGTGACGGTAACAGCCCGCTTTAAACCAGCAGCTCCACTGTGAGTTAGTGCTACAAAGGGTTCTCCTAAAAAGGACGAACCTTGGGGTGCAGATGAAATCAGGCCAAGTTTACTTTTATAGCGGTTCCAGAGGATTAAAGATTGCGTTACGATAGAATTAAGGGAGGTAAGTTTATGTGCAGAGTTGGAAGGTGACCATAATATATATGTGAGGCAAGGTCGGATGGAGTCGGATTCAAACTTCACCCAGGATACCCTTGAATCCGGGATATTCCATTGAGCTGTGAAAAGCTGGGCTGCTAAAAAAACAAAAAACAAAGATTCCTTAGTCCTAGGCCCCCTGTAGCTTGAGATTTATATAAAACGTGTAAACCTAGGTCTTTTGTTCTGCCAGATAAATATATTAACTTCTTGTTGCAGCTTGTCAATAAAAGTTTTGGGGATGGGGAGGGCTCTAAACAAATATAGCAGTTTTGGTAACAGGGTCAATCAGTGATCACCCTTCTCACTAAATACACAACATACAATCAGATTGTATAGTGTATGGCCACTTTTATACACCTAAAATTACTAGTTCCGCTTTCAGTGCCATTAATTGTTAATAGCATACCAAACACAGAAGCAAACGTACATTTTGCCATTTGAAAAAACTAGTTGCAAATGCTGCAAAACGCACAGGAAAAAACCCACTAAATGCCAAAATGTCCCATGAGCAACATGTAGTGCAGCCAATTGAAATCAACAGGCTGCCCTATGCGTGTCACAGAAAAAACGAGCCACAAAATGTGCGATCCCACTAAGCTAGATGTGAATGGGGCCTTAAACTGAAATTGGTGTGATAACACAAGAACAATGAGGCTCCATTCATATCTGTGCGTTTCCTTTCATTTCAGAAATGCACTGCACCAATAATCACAGTAAAAACGCACCAAGCTCCACTCTAAAAAAAAGTTCTGAAGCTTCTTTGGGGCGATTGTTCCGTGTAGGGCAGCCCATTCAGGTGGGTCGGCTGCCCTATGTGTGATGAGTGAAAATGCTCCAAAACGCCCCCCTCACGGGAAAAAAAGCCATGTGGGAATGCGAGTTCCCGCTATGCAGAGATGTGAACGAGGCTTGACAGCTGAGTGTTTCTGTCCACTCCCTCCTATGTACTTGTATAAAGATGGCCATACACTATGCAATCTGATTGTATATTGTGTATTTAGTTCAGCTGGTCAACTCCTTCCTGTGTTACAACCTATTGTCTGACCAGTTAGTAAGGCAGAAGCAATGGATACGTTTGGAAACATGGATGAGGACAAGTGAAGTGAGTGACTGTAGATTTAATGGAAAGCTTTGATATTTTTGCAAACAAAGTACATTTATGCTATATTGGTACATAGGGGAGCTGGAATTTAGAAAAAAATAAAAGTTGAACTTATCCTTTAATTCCCAAGATATTCTGCCAGAATATCTGTGTTGCACTAACCATAAACACTGCAATCTGACTGTCCAATCTTTGTACAAACAACATTACCTGGAATTCATAAAGTTTGGACAGTATACCCTTAGACAGAATTTGCAAAAGTGTTTTACGTGTGTTTTAAAAGTGTTGCAGAGTGCGCCAAATTCATGTACTTGTCTAGAACTTTTAGAACGCACGTGAGACACTTTCACAAAGTCTGTCTGTGCCAAGTAATCTCTCTGTAAGCCAAAGGAGAGTTGGCTGTTGGTCTTACCTAGGTCCACTTTTGTAAGATACAAACTGTCAGTATTTTTGTTTCAATCTGATGCAGGTGCATTTTACAACTACCTGAATTTGGCGCATTAGTCTCTGTCAGAACCAAAAGTGTCTCAGATGCTTCATGAATTTGGGGCCGCACATTAACAAGAGGGATTAACGCCAGAAAAGTGGCGCAGCAGCTTTATTGAATTTCCCCTATTTTGTAGCCATCTTGCCATAACCAGGAGTATCTTGCTACATTTAGATTGCTTGGCTGAAATCAGTCAGTCCTAATTTGTAATCTGTCTTTGCTTAGTTACCTTAAATTCAGGCTCCATTTTGACAATGGGTGTCACTGGCACCTCTGACATTAGTGTGAGGATACACAGTGGGCTTGGGTTAAGAATGTTCACATTCTCTCCTAGCTAACCACCATTGCCAGTAAAACATCATGGGGAAGGATATAAATATTTTGGGTGAGCTGGAGCAAGGTCTCTTCCCCTGGGCTTTGTGTTGGCTCTTTGGGCCTGCCTGAATAGGCCTTTATGTAACTAGGCCTGGAACTTAGGCCTGTAGCTGTCTGTGTCTGGAGAAGACTGGCCACAGGATGGGTTCCCAAAGGAGTAGGTTGATTCTCCTGGAGAAGAAAATTTTAGCTGCCCACAATGTCTGCTGGAAGTTGCTAGAAGACAGCAGAGTCTGTCCTGATTTAAAGGTCCTTTCCTGTGCAGCAGCTTATGGAGACCTGGACTTCTGCAGACGTTCTGGAGCATTTGAAACCCTTTACTTCTCTCCTGCAATATGTAAGAAATACATCTACCTTTTCTTTCAAGAAAGTGACTTGTAGGTGGGGTGCATATAGTAAAAGTCAGCAGCTACAGTATTTTTTTTTTTTTTCCCCAGGGCAGAACTCCGCTTTAAACTATCAAGTCAATCTACGTATATTTCCAATCAGACAGACTTTTGTACAACATATTTGTTGGTAGATCTAAAGGAGATTGTGCAGTCAAATTGTTGTAAGATGTGTGGTGAGCTCTAGTTAGTCCCCGTAGTAAAGAGTGCTGTGCAGGTATTGGAAGAATAAGTGGCGGAGCAAAGTCCTCAACCCTGAATTCAATGTCATAAAAAGAAAGCATACTCTACTGAGAAGTAATTAGGCAGAAAATGAAAAAACAAATGTTATATTGTAGTCACAATGTACTAATAACACAGAGTGAAGCAACCTTGATATAGAAGAGAGAAAAGGTGAAGTGTGTGGCCACATCATGCTGAACAGTGAGTGTGTTCTGCCAAGTAATGTGTACATAGCCCATGAGCCTATTCTCTGTATATACTACATTAATTTAGCACTGTTTTTCTACCCACAAAAAATGCTTCAAGTACTGTGCCACCAGCAAAAATCTAACAGGTGCAAATACATCTGAAAATAGAGTCATTTTTTTCAATTAAACTCTTTCTTTGTATTGTAACTTACAATCACCAAAATGTAGCTGTAAAATTAGCTAAACACCACTAGGTGGCATTCATCTCAAAGACAAGTATAGTGTATGCAAACCATGCATTGGGTAAGCTAAGAGATAAACTAGTAGTTTGCCACTGCTGGCCTTTTCTTCTGAAAATGTTGATTGCCTGGCTTACTGATGCAATGCCTGCAGTACATTCTGACCCAGAACAAACAAGAAATTCTGAATTTCCTTGACTTTTATTTGCTTTGTGTTTGTTTTATGTCATTGATTAAGAAATATCAAATCTAGGACTTGCGCTTTCAGAAGGAAGCCATTGGCATTACAAGTGATTAACTCTTTGGGGGCATCTTGCCAAAAATGACATTTTTGTTGCAGAGGATGTCCAAAGTAGGACTTGTATCTTCTGGGAAAATCATTGAGCCAATCACACAAGCAGGAAATTACATTTCTGGGGGATGTGCCATACATCAGTGGTGTACAGAAGACCCCCAGGTTGCCATATTGCATTGAATTTTACAGAAAATTACGACTGCAGATTGAAAAAGAAAGGTAATTTTTAAGAACATTCAATTACAAATTGGCTTGTGTAGCAATTATATATGCAATATTATTTTGTATTGCTATTTTTTCCCACAGGGAGTTACTCTTTTTAAGGTGTATCTCTAGACAAAACCTTTGTTTAGTTTTTGATAGAGAGGGTGAAGGGTTAGACCCCCAGTTTAGTAATTGCTATCTGTGTCCTTACTGGGGAGATTCACCCCTCTTTTTGTACTGGTGACCACTGTCACCATGAGAAAGTGAGGTTCCAAAATAAGGCCGGCCATACATGATTCATTTTCTTTCGTTCAACCAACGGGCTCAACAGAAGAAAATTAATCGATTCTCCCATCCACACATTTGAGGTGGATGGGTAATCCATCCCGTGGAGCTCTTGTATTCTGACAGCGGGAAGATCCCTCCAACAGCTATCGAGGCCCCTGCATATTCTGCGTCCAGGGCACATGTTCCTTCTGCCCACCCCTTGTCCCAGCCCTGGCTCCCATCACTTATGAAGTTATTTTAACAAAAGCTACCCATACTTTATAGAAGACAGTAACTTTATTCTGACATTTTTGGCTGGTTTGGATAATGATATGCAAACTATCTGCAAATGATGCATGCTGAGGCTCCTTTAAGGGAATATTCGACAAGATAGGAAATCTTGTATATTCAAAACAGATTTCGCCCTGGAACCTTTTGTGTTTCCCGAACTCTCCCAGTGGGATGATGTCACTTTTACTGCTGTCTACGCTTTGTGTGCCTTCTGTTGATTCCCATTTGAGGGAAAAGTGGGGTTGACCTTATTTCTAACTATATGGTCCATCATAGAAGGTGTGAGTCATTGCACAGAGAGAGGTGGCATGGAAAGCACAGCTATTGTAAAAATGGAATTGTATGTGATAAACCCACAGGGATAAATGTCTCAAGATTGGTAGAATAACTAACTGCACACATAAAAAAATCACACATGGTGGACTAATATTCATGATTATTTGCAATGGGGAACTTTGGAGGTCTATGTAAAAAAATTTTAAAAAATAGTTTTGCAAATGTCTTAAGCATTCCCACAGGCGCAACGAGTGATTGCTGTATTTTGATATGAGCACTAGTGGCTATTTATTGAGGCATTGCAGGAAAACACTGCATTATGGCCACTAGATGGGGCTGATCATCATAGGACATAGTCACATTGCAAACGATATGACAATCATTTGTTGCACTATTGCAAATGCTTAAGACATCCAAACAGCAAATTTTTTTATACGTGGACCCCTAAATACTGTATTTCTGTTTTAGCACAAATTGTTTGTTTAGTACTTTTGTAACTGAACAACTGACAAGACAATTCACACAACCCCTCCAAGTGGTTTTATACTTTTATACTATTGTTTTATATAGGTTAGGTTCTTGCTGGCTTGCTTTTTACATTCATAATGTAATGTATTCAGCCAAGACAGCTAATTGGCGGAAGGGCATACATCCCGTCTCCTCATAGGCAGAGACTTTTTAGAGCTGTTCTTTGAATAGTTCAGCTTTCTGCAAATTTATTTATAGCAGTGATGGGAGTAAGTCACACATGTGCAAGTCACAAGCAAGTCTCAAGTCTCAACCTTCAAGTCACAAGCAAGTCCCAAGTTACTGTGGCGAAAAGCAAGCAAGTCAAGTCAAGTCGAGTCCCTGCTAGAAGTCAAGCAAGTCAAGTCATTTATTTTGGTCAAGTCACAAATTAAGTCAAAATACTGATCTACCCGAAGCTGGGACTCGGGGGGAGCTTTCTTTTGTGGTGGGGGGTGGGGGGCTTTTGCCTAGGCCAAGACACAGCACTGGTGGTGCCAAGTCATTGCAAGTCAAATAGCCCAAGTCAAAGTCAAGTCGCAAGTCATTAGTGACAAGTCAAAGTCAAGTCGAGTCATTTATTTAATTTTGTCAAGCACGTCGCAAGTCCTCAAACAGGTGACTCGAGTCTGACTCGAGTCAATTCATGTGACTCGAGTCCCCCACCTCTGATTTATAGCATCCTCCCCAACACAAAACTCAGGCTGGTTTTATCTCAGTTGATGGAGAACTTGTCAGTAAGGATGAGCTCCGGCGTGTTCACACAGCCCACGTGCAGAGCCCGCCAGGAAGTCGTCACTGCGCTGCGCTAATCACAGGCAGTGAGACATTTCCGATCTCTGCAGCCACGCATCGGGACAATGTCTCACTGCCTGTGATTAGCACAGCGCAGTGCCGACTTCCTGGCGGGCTCTGCACGTGGGCTGTGCGAACACGCCTGAGCTCATCCTTAGTTATCAGGATGATAAACAGAAGAACGGAGCAGGAGAAAGCCACAGGGCATAGTGCTTTGAAGAGAGATAAGAAAACACTGCAGATATATGTGCCCAGCTCAAATTTAATGAATTTCATGAATTGGGTTTACATCCACTTTAAAAATCATCTGTCAGGAGCACAGAGGAGGGGGCCAAGAGGCTGCAGTAAGAGTGTGTAAGAGCTGATTGGAGGAAAGGCACACACCCCCCTCCACACAGCAGAAGAACTGTGTTCTGAATAGGCAAGCTGTCTGTTGAGCTCTCCCCCTCCCTCCCGACACAAATTTATCTCATGTGTCAGGGCAACTTCTCAGAAGTGACTCATGTTGATAACATAGGAACGAAGCACCAGAGAGAAACGACATTTAGAGCTTTGGAGAGAGATAAGTAAACACCACAGATATGTACTTTGCTCGGATTCCATGACTGAGGTTCACAACTACTTTAAGACAGGTGGCAAAGAGGCGACGTATCTTTTACTGCCATACTGATGTTCAATCTGAAGCCGTCCTCCTTGTTCCAAACAAATGACATCGCAACTCGCCAAAACTCAAAACATGAGATACCACAACACAATAGCGTAAAGGAGTCCTCAATGTAAGAAAATAGAATTCAAAAAGGTCCAAAAAAATCTTTTTAAGCCGTGCTTTTAAGAAAGATTTCTTTTCATTTTGTTCTTTTTCTTAAGAGCCTAACAACACAACAAGCCACCATGGAAAATCATTAACTTTAGTGCAGTCAGTTACAAACCCCTGATTACTTTGCTCTTAAACTCTGCAATGTTTAGTGGACCCCTCCAGCTCTTCAGATTTTTTATAGCATTTCATAAATAGCAGATTGTGAGGGATTTCTAATTAGATCATAAAAGCAAGAGCCTCTGGGTATTTAGGTGAATGCACATAGTGATTGCCTGTACATACTGCACGTAAAGCACTGTAAATAGAAAAGAACCAACCTGAAATGCATATGGAACTGTTTACAAGAGGCACTCAAAGTCTATAATAATTATCTATGCAAAAAGGAAAAAGCTTTTGAAAGGATTTCTTTTAAGACTATTTTTATCTGCTGTGACCCTCCGTGTTTTTCTTTTATACCAAACAGCAGCAGTAAAGAAAAATATGTGCAAGACCTAAAACATAATTTAAATAGTACTCTCCTCAAAGTTAAAAGGTACTTTTCAATCGCCACATGTCAGTAAAGTATGATAACATACCTGGCATTAATTATCTCGGTGGAAGAATTTTCCATTTTGCTTACACCCCTAAAGATTTACCTGGCTTATTGCTGCTCGCTGTAGTAAAGCACACTTTATCCATGGGGTATGAGAATGTCTTCATTGTCAGACTTCTGTAACATGCACATTTTTATGAGTTGTTGGGGGAGAAATGACTAGGGAAGCAGGATTTTAGCAGATGTTTTTTTTTTTCTTCAGTCATAGATTTCCATGAAATCTGGATGGAGACACTTTTTATTAAAAAAAAAAAAAAAAAATCCTATGTGCGAACATGTTAGCATTCACACAAATGTCAAGTACAGTCCCCATAATGTTTCTAATAATGGTAAAAATGTCATTTTCTATGTATTTCCCATGATCATCAGCCCCATCTAGTGGCCATAATGTGGTATTGTCCTAAAATACCAAAATCAGGAAAATACCATACTATGACCACTAGATGGAGCTGATGATCATAGGAAATACATAAAAGATGACATTCTATATTACAAACATTACGGGGATTATACACAATGTTTGTGCGAATGCTAGGACATTCGCACAACAAATGTTTTCTAAAACGACCCCTAAAGAGATGGCTCCACAGAAGTTAATGAGCGCGTAGCTGGGGCCAGGAAGATTTCATGTTGTTAACATTGCAAATAGTCACAGCTGTTTGATTCAGGTATGCAACTGGTACAGGGAGGGGTGGGATAACTTGGTTCAGGGAGACTAGGTAGGGAGAATAAGACTACCTTACTTAAAAATGCACTTATCCTTTAACTTGGGTTTGAACCAGTGCCATCTGCCACCGCAACAAAGCAACTTGTAGATCACATTAGAGCATAAGTGTGATGATGTAATTGCCTGAAAGCAAAAAAATTAACATAATTAACATATGCAATGTTTTATTGTGTGTGGGTGTGCATCTGATGGATGACTGTAGTTAAAAATGGCTGCCGGACATTTAGTCCTGTAAGCTTACCATACGCGTTACAATCTTATTGTACAATCTCCTAGATCAGTGATGGCGAACCTTGGCACCCCAGGTGTTTTGGAACTACATTTCCCATGATGCTCATGCACTCTGCAGTGTAGTTGACCATCATGGGAAATGTAGTTCCAAAACATCTGGGGTGCCAAGGTTTGCCATCACTGTCCTAGATCTAGCCACAACAATGCTTTGCAAGGGACTGGATACAAATTGATTGGATAGATTAGACAGCCCTGAAATACCCAAATTAGAAAAATTCCTCAATATGACCACTAGATGGAGCTGATGATCATAGGTTGGTGACTATAGATTGATTATTTCTATTGGAAAAGAAATCGCTCATTTATCGAAGTGTGTATGGCCCCCCATAAAAGTGATGGTATATGGGGGATTATGTAAAGCTAATATAAGAATAGATTTAGGTCTACATCTTGTGCAACATCACCTATAGACAGCACTAGCTGAATTTAAAAATACCTTTAAAGCATAAAACGAAAGGAAACATTTTGGCTGGAGTTGTGCTTTAGGGATCTTTTTAAATGTATATCTTACTGGACTAAAGTCCTGCTTTTTTCCATGAGTTTCATACACACGACAGAGACCTGCAGTATTTCTGCACTTGCACCAGATCTCCCCTAACAGGAACGTCAAGTTCATGGCACAGAAGCAGAGAGGTGTGCCTGCAAATAAGATAAGACTAGACTGGAATGGACTAGCATGTATTTTTTTAATTTATTTTTTTAATTATCATACAAAGACATACTTTTGCCTAGGTGAAGTGAAGATCCTAAGCTTAAGGTAAGCTTATCTTTCTGACCATAATTCATCTTACACCCATATTTATTTAGGCTGTAACATGAAACATGGTCAGAGACCACAGCCTTCCACTCCCAAACTGCCCCCTACTTACACAATCTGGGGGGTTCTTCTCCCCACTGGCTCCTGTCATATTTTAATTTAGTGTGGCTGTACGTGGAATCTGTAAATGGAAAAAGCCCTATCCACCACTGTTCTGCAGGGAGTACAGTTCTCACGTCACAGGTGCAGTGTGCTGCATGGGGATGGGGGCAGAAGGGACACATGCCCCAGGCACATTGTGCCAGCATAAAGGGTGAGGCACCAGAGGGCTGCCGCAGTGTCGGCGATCGCTAGAACTGAGCCTCCAGGGCACTTGCCCACATCTCCTGCGAGGTGCCCCTGGGTCCCCAGCGTAGTGATAGCCAGCACCACAGCAGCTGACAACTCTCCCCGCTGGTTGCAAGTTATAGCAACAGTTAAAGTGTTACTAAACCCACAACTGTATATGCAGTAAAGCATGCTTGTTATGCTCACTGTGGAACATAAGGGGTTAATCCTCTGCATTGTGTAAAAAAGGCTGTTTGATCCTGTCTTCTCTGTTTCTCCCCTTCTTCAACTATCTCAAACCATCTCCTGATAGTACAGAGCCTTGGGGACAAGCTGCACATGCTCAGTTTGGTATGTATTGCTAAAGAGTTTTTTTTTTCTTGGGAGAGTGCATGTGATCAGCACAGGGCCAATCAGCACTGTCCAGACAAGGGTCAGGGGTCCTGCAGCCTTATAGGACAGTCAGAGAAGAATGAAAACTCCTCCTACAAGCTTTAACCAGAAGCTGCTAGAAGTCACAAGACTGCTCTAACTGCTGATGAAAAAAGGAGCAGTTTATATTTACTAAAACTATTGCATTTTCATGTTCTTTGTCCTGTGAGAGACCAGGTATAGTGAATGCAGGGTCCTGGGTTTATTAACACTTTAATGTCAAAGCCTCCAGGGAATCTTTCCCTTGGCTCCTCATTGGAGAAAGATCTTCTGGCATTGATGTCCCGGTATCTGAGATCTGTCCTGGGGAGGGGGGGGGGGGGAGTAGCAGGATTTGTGCTGGGGGGATTTAGAGGAAGGGCATTTGCACTAAAGGGGGAAAGAATAAGAGAATTTGGCTTTGTGCTTAGGGATTGGGGATGGGGGTATTTATGCTGGAGGGGATTAAGAGGGTTTGTGCTGGGTGGAATTTGGAGGCAAGAGCATCTGTATTGGTGGGGGGATTTTTCATACCTCCCAACTTTCTGAGATGGGAATGAGGGACACCTATTCGCAAAAGTATGCAGGCATAGGACGCACCCTATTCCTTTATATTGACTTTTGAAATTTACAAATGCAGCAATTTAGAAATTGAATGAAAAGTTTAGCACTGTCAAACACGTTTTGATAGATAAGTAGTGCATTTTATATACATCTATATAGATCAGACCAAAATTGGGACAAATGGGGAAGAAAGAGGGACTTTGTTCCAAATAAGGGACAGTCCCTTGAAATCAGGGACAGTTGGGAGCTATGGGTTTGCGTTTGCAGAGAGGATTAGGGGGGGATTTGTGTTACATGGGGGGGGGAGTTCTATACCTCAGTACGGATCTGAGCTGGAGGAATAGTCTGCAGGAGCCAGACCATTGCACTACAAATCCACTGATCACAGCTGCAGTGCAAAAAAAAAATAATTTTTTTTTTTTTTCTTTTTGAGTGTATGTAATTATTTATTTATTTGCAAAAGGTGTAATTCTCCTTTAAGCTCCGGTAAGTAGGTAACTCCTAATGTAAATTAGAAAATCCAAAGTTTTTTCAAAGAAGCTCTTTCAGAACTTGTCAGTTCATTTCTGCAGCAGAAGAGAATCTGTGCTTGGAGCCTTTGATTTTCAGCCCCGGAGGTATTTTAGACGATCTGTGTAAATATTTAATGTACTCATTTGTAACACTATAAATGCAAGGAGCCTTTAAAAGGATTTGCTGAATTCCTCTGTTTTTAAAGTCGCCATTCATTTTCTCCTTCTACAACTCTCGCAGACGTTTGTGCTTGGTGTATGTATACAGAGCAGCTAAAAATAGAAGACAGCCCAACAACCGGCCTGCCATTGGCTGGAGAAAGGGAGCTCTTAGCCAATCCCAGACAATGAAAGCAGAACTAATACACTGTGTGTGAAATTTTATCCTGCGTCAAAACAGCCCCAAGGCTGTAGAAATGATTCAGGCTGAGATTTAAAATGTTACAGATATCTTATTACTTGTGAGCGGAGAACAAAGAGGCTGTAAGCTGAGTGGGCGATTCTGTCTTTAATGGGTGTTAATGTGCTCCAGAGTTGTGTAAAGGGAGCATTGTTACTAAGGACGGACGGCGACTCTAGTCTAATTCATAAAGAAAAGTATCATGGCAGGTCATTTACTAACATTTAAAGTCACATATGATAGGCTGAGGCTTTAACAAGCGCTGGGTTTGATCTGATCACCTGTCGTAACATGTTTGAAGAAGTAAATAAAGGCTGCGGTGTCAATTGTTTAGAAGAAACCTCTTTAATATAGGATTATAGGATATTACAACTTGTCAAGTCTGTCTGTTGAATGCATGAGAAAATGTATTTGTGCTGGTCACAGAGATGATGAGACAACTAAACCTCTTTCCAACCACATAACGCATATGTGCGGTGGCAGGGAGGGTTGGCTACAATCACGATGGTGGCTGAGCTTTCTGTGCTATGAGTATGATCACTGCATGCTCCCAGCACAGTGGTCAAGCTGTCACAGACATCTCCCGTTGTCGGTTTGTAATCAGGAGCCAACAGGACAGGCTCCTGATGATGTGACCACTGTGACAGCTAATCATAGTGATCACATGACCCGGAAATCCACATTGGACTTTGTCCACGTTAAAATCCAGTAAAGGGCCACTGGGAGGGAACAGGGAGGGGCCCAGCTGTCCCTCTTAGCCTGACATCTGGGCTCCCCAAAAACTGCCCAGCGAATGCAGCATTGATTGCTGTAAGCTCCCACTCTCAGCAGTCCAATGCCACCATCTTCTCTTCTGACATCATCAGAAAGCTAGCTGTTCCTTCTGTGTTCTTTGAGTTGGCCCGATCATGATGCATGGTGCTCATAAGGTGGAGTGTGGAAAATTGGGTGTCCTGGATAACAAAAAGACTTTGACAAACAGTATATGACTGGCTCTTGAAATGTGATTAATGCACCACAGCAGCACTTCAGAAGAGGGAAGCATGCTCTATAGCAGGGATATGCAATTAACGGACCTCCAGCTGTTGCAGAACCACAAGTCCCATGAGGCATAGTAAGACTCTGACAGCCACAGGCATGACACCCAGAGGCAGAGGCATGATGGGACTTGTAGTTTTGCAACAGCTGGAGGTCCACTAATTGCATATCCCTGCTCTATAAGAAAAACAAAGCAGAGAAGAAGGCGCTTCTAAGTGCAGTAATAAAACACTTTAATACCAAGGAAGGGTTAAAAACACTAACAAGATGGAAGTGAAAAACAGGCATAGTAATGAATACATAACATCCAGTGGGATGCCTCCTGGGAATAAACACAGCTTCAGGTGGATCCGTCCAATCTGACGTCACTTCCAGTTGCCTGACAGCACAGTGTTTACCACCGCTGGTCAGCTGAAACTTCTACCTGCAGCTGTCTTTACTCCCAGGAGGCATCCCACTGGACGTTATGGATTCATTGATATGCCTGTTTTTCACTTCCATCTTGTAAGTGTTTTTAACCCTTCCTTGTCATTAAAGTGTTTTATTACTGCACTTAGAAGCGCCTTCTTCTCTGCTTTGCTCCTTTGCTCCTCATATGGTGGAGAGTGACCTGAAGCCTCCTGGGATGCATGATGTCAGTATCCGTAATACATATGCAATACAATACATCTGTAATACATATTTTTTTTCTGTCTGTAATCAAATATGTTTTTTCTTATTTTTTGTGATGCCTGTGTAGCACCCTCTAGTGTGCTGCTAGAATAGTGCAGGCAAATTTATTAGCTTAAGGTAATGTGAGTCTGAATCTGGGGCAGGGTTTACTGTAGGTCAGGCTGGATGACTTACAGAGGCAGGTCTCTGGTGCCTCCCCCTGGATCTGGAAGTTTGGGGAAACTTCTAGAATTTATTGAGCGGAGGCCAGGAGGGTTGCTCTGCATACTTGAGGGAACTTGGCCAATCGCCAGGCAGAGGACCTGGCAGGGTGGCTGAGTCAGCCCTTAAAGAGGGACAGGTCATGCAAGCAGGGGGTCGGGTGGAAGATGAAGGCTGGCCGTGGCTTAAAAAGGGATTACTAGGTCTAGTAGGGTCTTTTTTCTCCAGGCAGGGCTCGGGCTGGCTTAGAAACATCCTTTCAGCATCACGGTTTGACTAGGAATCTTGCCTGAAAGCAGTGGGAGCAAAGAGGACAGAGTAAGTCAGCACACCCAGGTATTTTCAAGATTGAAAAACAAGTTTCCTCTAACTGGGACTTTGAATAGGGCAGGTAGCTAATGAAGTGTTAAACGAGTATTAAAAAGTATAAATCTTTTAATAAAGTTAGTTAAAAGAGTGAGCACATACATAATATGAAAATAGATCTTGCAATGAGACTCTGGAGGCTGGTAGACATGCAATACAGTAAGATTGTACAAACAACAACCACAAAAGATCTGTTGAACTGATAGTGAATACAACAGAACTACCCGACGCGTTTCAAGATTTGCAATGGTTGCCTTCTCTTCATTAGGGGTATATGGGATTTATCGCAGAACGCAAAAAACATCTGCAAACGAATAAACAAAAATACATTGCATAAAAATAAGTGTACAGTGGAAATGCAGCTTCATAATAATCAAGCATATCTTCACATCTTATCTTATATATCATTGCTTATAAACTGACCGTACAGACTGTATAGCTGTTTGAATCAACCTGTATCCAGATTATTTAACTTATGCTGCGGTTGTTAGCCCAATTGGCCCTCGGCTCAGTGAGATAGATCAACACATCATCCAAAATGCGGCAGATCCCAAAGCAGGAAAGGAAATGGTCCCTCACAGAGGACACCCCGGTATGGCCCTCTGAGAGAATAGTGACAAAAGAATAAAAAGCCACTGGAATCCACTTGTGTTAATATCAAAAATATAATAGAAATAATTGATCAGCCGATACGTCTGTGTGACGGGTTGTCTCCCTGGTAGCAGAGTAATAGTCTGGTGAAAGAAAAAGAAGAGTTGGGACCAGAGCAGTCCCAGGACTGCCAACAATGGGAGAAACAACAATGCAACAATGCAACTTTATTGATATATGCAAAAGGCTATAAAAATATATATAATATATAATTATAATTATATTATATATATAAATATATATAAATATATCTCACTAGTGTGGCACCAAGGCCTTATGAGTGAGATGGGTACCTTCACAAAATTCACCAACAACACTAACATGTATAGCACACTGTAGACAAAAAATAATAATAAACAATGTTGTTACTTTAAAAACAAGCATGCTGGCACACCCTCCCCCACATGCAAACCAACCCTCAACGGTAGTTTCCCTGTGGTAATGAGTTAAAGACCCTGAGCATTTAAGAATAAGAGTCCTGAGTTTTCAAAGTGGACACAACAACCCCCCCTAGACTGACATCATTTAACTGTATACATTGATGCCCTGGCCCGGGCTTAATGAGTAAAGGGGAGAGAGTTAGTAGGGATACACCGGAGGCAGTGAAATCGTAGGCTGAATGTAATAGTATGAAGTGTGCGGCTAGCAATGGAAGTCCTGCCAGTATGGAGTTTGATCAAATGACAGAATGTCCATACATAATTCATTCCATAGGTCTCCAGAATTCCAAAGAAAAGCTGAAGCGCACATTAGGTATACACAGTTCATTCAGCTAGTGCAGAAAGCTGTAGACACATGCAGTAGTGGTTTGAAGTATCGAGCCATTGCGGCCCAGACTAGTAGCTGCAAGCTATAACCTTAAGTCTCAGTATGTGAAGTTACACATAACGGGGAGGTGACTATCCACATGGGGTTCTTACCCTTCCCTCGTCTGTGATTACTGGTTCCTCTCTGGGGATGTCTTGCACGCTGAGATTCCGGCTAATCAGGCAGAGAGGGGCTGCTGACATGCAGGCTTGGAGACTTCCGTGTGTCAGGCAGGACTACCACTCATTTGCATGGAAAGCAGTAGGTCAGTTTGTGTCTGGTTCACTGCACTGATGGTGTCATTGTGTTTGGCCACTGGAGGGAGCTCTTAGGTAAATCCATAGCAGCGCTCATTCCTTTGGTATAAAAAATAGCAGAGATCGTCCCGCTACTGTCAGAGATAAAATCACTGGGATGCGAGGGGTGGCTTCCAGTGTCTCTAGCATCGCTACGTTGACGCGTTTCATGCTCTAAACAAGCACTTCATCTGGACCAGTGGTTTGCATGTGGGGGAGGGTGTGCCAGCACGCTTGTTTTTAAAGTAACAACGTTGTTTATTATTATTTTTTGTCTACAGTGTGCTATACATGTTAGTGTTGTAGGTGAATTTTGTGAAGGTACCCATCTCACTCATACGGCCTTGGTGCCACACTAGTGAGATTCATATTTTTATAGCCTTTTGCATATATCAATAAAGTTTATCATTGATCAATTCTGTTGTTGTTTCTTCCATTGTTGGCAGTCCTGGGACTGCTCTGATCCCAACCCCTCTGAGAGAATACCCTCTATGTGGCCCCATAAAAAGAAAAGAAAGAAGGATAGTTATCCAACTGATATACAAACTGAAATGTTAAAAAGCAAAAAGACCTAAGGAAATTATATGAGTTACATAAAGATCCTATCTAAAGGACAGTTTGTGTGTGTGTATGTATGTATGTATATATATATATAATATATGTAAAAAGCATACACATTTTTAATGGTAAAGGGAGAGAGACACTCTCTGGGGATGCCCAAAGGGGGGGAAGGGTAATCTATGGACGATAGGTTAACCTATTAGCCCTATGTGTATAGAGCATTACTGTGCCACCAAAAAAGTATATATGTATATACATGGATATTAGTAGAAAAATATAGTTAAACAATTTATATCTACCTTGCCGAGGAAGAGCCAAAGTGTGGGCGGAGAGAAGGATATCTGGGACCAAAGGCCTGCCAATGCTATCCAAACAACAGAATACACCAGGAGGCTTGCAAGGACCAAGAAATGGTCAAACAAAACAGCCTGCAATCTAATGCCAAAAACAAACGAAAGGACGGAGATCTAAACAAAAGTTAGGTGGAGCTGAACAAGCCTGGTGGCTGATTAGATAGAAGGCCAGGTGGTGAGGTGGCAGGTATTTTCAAGAGGAAAGAGGGAGAGGGGAGAGACTGTCACATGTAGCAAGCTTTCTACCAAGAGGGGCTAATAGCTTCTAGTCAGTAATAGACTTTTGCTACTGATCCACAAAAGACTGTGTGTGTGCAGGAAGGAAAGCAGTCCAGGATCTTTTGTATAGAGGAAGGAAGTTGTCCCCTTTTTTGTTGTTCTTTGATTCGAGTTGGGCATCCCATATATACTGTACCTTCTCCCCATCCAAGTTGTTACCCCTAATAAAACATCAAAACAAAGCCAAGGGACTGACTTCTTGTGTTTGGACACAAGCAGAGAAATGCGTTTTCCCTGGCTGTGCAGGAAAAGGGGAGCTAGTTACCAGTAGCCACCTGTGGGGGTAATGCTACACCTGTATAAGAAATGGAAGGGGCAGTTTTCATCACTGAGACAGGAAAGCACAGGAAGCTAAAACCTTGTCAGGGTTTTAACCCCCAAAAAATGTTTTGTTTTTGCCTGTGTTCCCTTTGGAGGGATTCATCACTTCCTATCCTAACTGGAAGTGAGGAGAAATCTCCCCAACATGGGCAAACGGGTCAATAAAGCCCAATGGAGAGAAAATTATCACCCCATATGCTACTGATGACCCGGTGACTTATCTCACTTTAGAGGATTAGTTCACCTTTCATAACATGTTATATGCTACACCCATATTCAGGGTGTAAAATGTACTGGCACTTGCACCCCCCCCCCCCCGATCCCCCATTGTGAAAGCAAGCAGGAGATCTTCTCCCACCGCTCACTGTCACAATTTTTTTTTTTAAATGTGGCCATGTGGGGCTTCACTTGTACTGTGAATGTGAAAACTACAAGTACCGACAGCCTTTGCAGCTGTTGGCTTGTAGTTCTCAATAAACTACCATGGTGCTGTTGAGCACTCTGGTAGTTCATTGATTCTTTATGTCAGTGTGAAACTGCCTGCCAGTGTGATTTATGAGCAGGTAGCTTACACTGACAGAGGAGTCCTGCATGGCACCCACAATCTGCTGATCGCAGGTGCAATGCTTCCCAGGCTCCTACAAAAAAAAAAAAAGTAAATGCACATTCTTCTACCTGTAAAACGTGCAATTATTATTACTATTATTTTTTTTTAAGTGAACGTATCCTTTAACCCAGACATGGGCGATCTTCAGTATCTTGTAATTACATGGAGCTAAAAATCACAAGGTGCAGCAGAAAATTATTATCCATTATATCCTTAGTGGCAAAAAAAAGCGCCAATCTTTATGAATGGATCTATCCCGAACCACCTCTTCCTGGATAAATGGATGTTTGTTTTTCAGTTGGATTGGACTGAAACAACAGTGTGAAAGAAACACAGAGTCAAATATTCTTTAAAGTATAGAAATCATTTATTGATATTTTATAAACTTCAACTAAGCAAAAGATTATACATAGCCTTTTGTTGACTTCTCAGTATACTATTAGAACTCTTTTTTTTTCAATCTGAATTTATTAAAGATTTTCATATAAACAAGATAAGACATGGAAACAAAATACTGAGCAAATAGATAGAACAAATCCAACCTATAACAACAAGTACAGAAAAAAAATAATATCACTTAGGCCCCTTTCACACTGGCAGAGTCCACCAGAGGATCTGCCTGCTCAGCAAGGGACCTCTCTGATGATCTCTGCTGAGCAAGCATGACAGGTCCGTAATGCAGAGCAAACACAGACACAGTCCGCTCTCCTCTCTCCTCTATGGGCTGTCAAATGGAAACAGACCGCCTGTCTGTTTCCATCTGTCTGTCTTCCGATTCGCTAGATGGATAGGGAAGGATGGGGACACTGCCCCTCCACAGAGAGCAATGGATGGTCTGATCGGGTCTGCCTGAAAAACAGACCGGGCCCTACTCTATAGACAAAAATGACTGCATGTAAAGTTTGGAGAACAGAGCTGACCCCACCTAGGAGCACATATGGATACATTAAAAGGCTAATCAATGCGGGATAGTAAAAATTAAAAGAAAAAGGACAAAGGGAGTAAAAAGCAATAGGAAAAAAAAAAAAAGGTGGAGGGTGAACATGAGAGAATGACCAAAAAGGAGGAGGAAAAAAAAAAAGACGAACATTGCACCCAGAGGAAAAATTAATACTAAGGGCGAATGATTTCACTTTGGTGTCCTGTGAGGACATCTTTCAATTCTTGAGAAAGTCTAAAGACCTTTCAGGAGGGCCAAGTTTGGAAATATTGGCCATAGGTGCCCCGTTCAGGTGCATTGAGAGCCTCCATATGTTCAATATGGCCCATCTCAGAAACCCATTCCAAAAGAGTTGGAGCCTGTATCAGTTTCCAGTGGCGTAGGATAACTGCCCGGGCCACTGTAAAAAAATGCTGTAAAATGTTTTTCTTAATATGTTTAAGAGTACCAGGAATAACAGATCTGGGGAGAGTTTGCTATAGTAGTATCAGTGATTTTCACGTAAAATCTCCAAGATCGAGGTCCAGAACCTATGAACAGGAGGGCAAGCCCACCAAAGGTGGGTCAGGGCACCCTGACTCTGTTGACAACGCCGGCAGAGATTAGTCATAGATGGATAGAGTCAATGTAGAATGGTTGTAAGTTTAATGGATTTATCCTGGTCTTCCGATGGGATATATGTATGATTAGAAAACGAATTGCACGCAGGGACTGAGGTTTTAGAAAAGACAGAGTTTCTCTTGCCGTGAGAACCTACCTGCTACGATATTTTTAATGAAACTTTAGTCGTGCTTTAAGAAAAGGACTCTTATCTGCACTCTTAGGTACACTTTCTTTTGTAGCACTCCAGGTGACTCAAAAACTGGGGTGAATTATTCATAAAGGCCAGAAATGCAAAGCTAAGCTCTGCTTTACCCAATCCTGTGCCTTATTATTAGTCAGCCAACACAATGATGGACCAATGGTGAAGCATGGAAGGAGCAGGCAACAACTAGGACTGCTGAGCACTGCTTGGAATCTGTAAAACAGAGTGCTATGGGTTTTGGGGTTGCCTGGTCCCCTATAGAACAAAACTGAGCAGTCAGCAGGGGGTGTCTCCTTTTGCATGTAAGTACTGATTTACTAACATTAGGATTACTCAGTTACACCTAAAAGTGCACTAAACATAAGTGTTACTTATTTCTTTTACTTATGTTTTTACCAGATTTAGTGTGTGTATGTTTTTTTTTTTCCTCCAAAATTGATACTAATATGTACAATGATAACCGTTCCTAAACAGTTTATTACAAATTTTTCTGGTATAAATTTTTTTCTGTTACAGGTACACTTATAGCATTTTATAGCATTTAGCCTGCAACTAATCACAGTACAGGGTGTAACCAATCTATTTGCTGGAAACAAGGGAGGAGTACATTTGTTTATTTCTTTTTATAAAACATTTCCTAGAATATAGACTGCATGGACCAGAACTGTGAAATATGTTTATACTGGAAAAATGCCAGTTCTTTCCAGAAAGGAATGTGCAATAAACTTTCCTGCTTAATAGGAACATGCAGCTGGTGACAGACGCCAGAGACATATCTACAGAACATGTGCCACTGATGAGTCTCTACAAACAATACAAAGTATCCTATATCCTTTCAGGAGGACAATAAATGCATGCCAGGCTTAATTGTGAAGCATACAGTATTAGGGACCCATAGACATAGGAAGTTGGTGAGCTATGAAGACATACTCTGATCACCTGCCTGTACCTTTGCACATTTATCTCCAAACCTTACTTTTCCTGTCAATGGAAATTGGAGAGAAGGCAACATGAGTGGCAACGGTATATTCACACTGGTAGACTGGTAGACTCCACCAATACCACTTTTTTCAGGGAGAAACAAAATTAGAAGCTGGTGCAGTTTTTTTTTTAACTTCCTGATCTCCTTATAGTTTCAATAGACAGTGGCTGGCCAATTGGGCTGGGGGCCGCTTGCAGATTTGAAGTCCTTGCCCTCTGTTGAAAGAAATATTGAGATTGTCATCGATGATTTGGTTTTATTAAATCTAAATTTTCAGACAAGCAGCTAAAAAGACAGATAAAATAGATATAAAGAAGCTATTATCTATTAAGGATTTCTATGTCTGTCCATCCAGTTCTACTATGGACACGGTTCTCTCACAAAGCACAGCCTGAAGGATGACATCACTTTCTCTGTTACAGTTAAAGCCAAACTTTACCCATAACAACTTGATTAAAAATAATGTTCTTTAACAAGGAGCATACATTCCACATTAATAATTATGCCACCAAAATTAGTGTGTGCTGTAAATTGCCTCCAGCATTGTTCCTATTTGTTCTTGCTGGAGGCTGCCATTTTGCTGAAGCCCAAAACCCCTAAACACAGGTATATCTTTAGGCTGTCAGCAGATCGGCCTCTACAATTTTGGCACATATATAAAAATGGCCTAAAATAGGGAGTAACTGAGCATGTGCAGAGCAGGGTGAGTGCATTACTGGATTTTAAACAGTATAGGCACTTATGTTTTAAAGTCTTACATAGCTATACCTGCAAAAGGGGCCAGCATGAAGTGTTCAAGCAGGACTACATTTTTTGACTAAAGTTCCACTTTAGAGTGAAAGGCAAGTCAAAACCTAAGTAAGCCTAAATCTATTTCCATCCCTATTCTAAACCTATTCTATCTATCCTATAAAAGAAAAGATGCCTATACTTACTAAATTTGAAGTTGCTCCGGTCTGGTCACATGAGCTCTTCAGTGTTGGCTTCAATTTAGAGGAGAGATGGCCGACAATGGCTGCAGAGCCTGTGTGATGATGTCACCCATAGGCTTACTATGGGGCATCTGCTGTCGGCTGTCCCTCCTCTACACTGAAGCTGGCGCTGGGACCCGAACGTGTGACCAAACCGGAGTGACTTCAGAATCAGTAAGTATAGGCATCTTTTCATTTACAGTGTAGCTGGAAAAGGCTTAGAATAAAGGGTGGACTTGATTTAAGCTTAGTTAGGTTTTGACTTGCCTTCCACTTTAAATTCTCTAATTAAGCACTGGTGTCATCTACCCAACCCCAGCCTGCAGACTTGTTCCATGTTACAACATTTTCATGAGGGACACCTAATTGGCTGCCTCTTTCTCTACCAGTCTAATTACTGATTTACAAAGGATTTAAAAATGTGCCATGCGCCATGGTGCCATTCATTTTAAATGGTGCACTAGTGGACTTCTATATTGGGGGCCAACACACCCACACTGCAGTGTACCACAATGCACGGCATAGTTATGGTGCGTTGGATTGGAAAAATGGTGCAAGTTAGCTTTTAGCTGCCTTGGCAGCCAATCAGATAAATGCTGATGCTCATTAACATTTGTTCTGTAACATACTACAATGCAGTGCAAAAGTGAGACTAGGTCCTAAAGCACAATTGCATACCTCCCAACTTTTTGAGATGGGAACGAGGGACACCTATTAGCAAAAGTATGCAGGCACAGGACACACCCCCTTGATTAGTTGAACCCACGAGTGCTTTTTTTTTTACCACTACTATAACTTTATACTGGCTTTTAAAATTTACAAATGCAGCAACTTAGAAATTTGGATGAAAGGTTTAGCACCAGGAAACACTTTTTGAAAGATAAAAAGTGCATTTTATATACAACTATATAGATCAGATCAAAATGAGGGACAAATGAGGAGGAAAGAGGGACAGAAGAACTTTGTTCCAAATCAGGGACAGTCCCTCGAAATCAGGGACAGTTGGGAGCTATGCAACTACCATAAAGCACTGCAAACAAGTTGGCCCGTGTTTGTGATAAGCAAATACGGCTGCTGCTATGTACATGAAAAATGTTGAGAAACAAGGTATATATTTCTTATATACTGTATACTCTGCAATTCTGCTGCTAAGAGCCAGTACCCCTTTCAGAGAGACAAGAGTTGTCTTCATTTCCTCTTTAAACATAATGGGGTTAATTTACTAAAACTGGAGAGTTCAAAATCAAGGTTAACTTCTGCATAGAAACCAATGAGCTTCCAGGTTCTATTGCCAAAGCCAAATTGAACAAGCTGAGGTTAGAAGCTGATTGGTTTCTATGCAGAAGTGAGCCTGCACTCTCCAATTTTAGTAAGTAAACCCCAATGCACCTCCGTGTTGCAGACAGATACATTAATTTGAATAGTAAAACTCTCACTAGGAATAATATCCCTCCTATGATCCATGGTTGGCCTGAAAACTTCTTCAAATTCTTTGATTTGTTTTGAAGTACCATTTTAACTAATAATATCTTAACCATATTATCTTAAAAGCGAAATGTGATTTAACGTCTGCGTAAGTGTCAGCTTTGATTAGCCATGTACCAATCCACGTGCTTGTTTCCTAAGAAACGTTATAGTAGTAGTGCAGACAGAATGTGGTCATTTACAGTTATAGAGAATACATCATGCTCTTGGGAGCTGCAAAGCAAGGATTATCAAGCCTATGATTAGCTTGGTGTAGATTGAAAGAAGGCACTAACACACACTAATGGTACTCTGCAGCAACATTAAAGTCAATCAAATGAACTTGCTCAAGTGCAATCTCTTGAAAGCCAGCTTCATTATATTACTAAACTGTTAAAAGTGACATTGTTTTGTAGATCCTGACCTTCGGTAAAATAGCCCATGCTTCATTTTACCCAGTCATTTGAATACATATTGAATTCCCATCACAGTGATACTAGATTTTAATGGTAAAACAGTTACGCATCTGGAACATTACTTCCAGTGATGTCAGAGGCCTGACCTCCGAGACATTTACATTGATAGGCTGCAAGCAGATGTTCATTGATTCATGGATACTGTAGTAACCACAATGCTATGCTATATAATTACACAATATACAGTATAAATACATAAGTGTGCACATTTGCGCATAGAAGGGTTCATGACAATGGATGTTGTCTACTGTCTAAGGAAACAGACAGTGGCTAGGTATATAATATACAGTAGATAGTCTGTGAAGGTTCTCAGTTACCCAGGTCATGGCATAGCTTGTAGTGCAGTTGAATGACATTAAGTAGCACTATCTATACAGTATATTATACACAATGGAGAAATGTTGCAAATATAGCATACAGCATAATGTATAATGTGCAGCCTTATGGCATATAGAATCTACAGCAGAGTATACTGATCAGAGCACTGTGCTGCAAGGAATGTGCGCAACAGAATACAGAGTGGAGTGGTGTGCTGCATTGCGCACAGCATGGTATAAAGGTTGATGCAGGAGTGTATCATGTACAGCACAGTATACAGGGTGAAGCAGTGTATCATGTACAGCACAGCATACAGGGTGAAGCAGTGTGAAATATGCCATATAAAGCACAGTGTACAGAGTGGAGCACGATAAGAAAGAAAAAGAGAGCGCACCGGCCTAGTGCATTATCCTTGAGAAAATTTTTTATTATAAACAAGATTCAAATCTACTCACAAAGGTAGAAAACATTGCACTGTATACAGTCACAAGGCGATTAATCCACTGGTAGCAGTTTCCAGGTCTTTTTAAGCTCGCTGAGGGGTGATGCCGAAAAATTGAAGAAAAAAACAGGTTTTACTACCTTTGTGAGTAGATTTTAATCTTGTTTTTAATAAAAAATTTTCTCAAGGATAATGCACTAGGCCGGTGCGCTCTCTTTTTCTTTCTTATCGTTTACTACTAGGATAATCCCATCCTGGAGAGCAGCAAGGCCAAAATTCACTGTCCTTTCTGAACCCTTGGGATCATCTAGCTTACACACCTGTGCGCAAGAGTATTTGCTTCTGTAGTACAGAGTGGAGCAGTGGGAAATACATTATATACAGCACAATGTACAAACTGGAGCAGTATGAAATATGTACTATGTAAAAGGCTGGCCTTTGGCTAGCCTGGGTTTGTAGGAGGAGTCGGGGCCATATAATCCCCTCCCTCCTCTCCTACGTACTCGTCGGCTTGCATTTCCGGGTTGGACAGCAGTCGATGGGTCGTTTCCGGTTCCGGGGCAGGTGTTTCTTGGCAGCAACGTGGACGTTCGGCATTTGGGGGTCTGTATAGGTCCGGTCAGCCTGGCAGCGGTGGTAGCTCAGGTTTGACCATGTTTTTTCCCGCTCCACACAGGTATCGGTTCCCTTATATTGGTCGGCGGACGTGCAAACAGGCGGCGCTCCTCTTCTCCTCAGCTGGGGCTCGGTCTCTCTAAGTTCCCTTACGGGGATTGTTACATACGGTCGCAGCGGCTGACTAAGGTAAGTCTGGGGCCAGGGGACAGGAGCAGGGGGAGGATGCATTTAGGTGCTGCTTTCAGGGGCTCATGTATGCTGTGTCATCAGGATCAATGTGGGTGCTCTGTCAGGTACTGCTGCACTAAACTGCCTGCTGAGTCTTGTAGTTCCACAGCTAGGGACTCATGCAGCCTCTCAGGCTGCCACTAAACTTGCATCACTAGTATTTTTTCCAGCCTAATCAGACACGCTCTATTTTAGTCACTGTCTGTCGCCATAGTCCTGTCAGCATTTTTTATTTTACTCCTTTGCTTTCTTTCAAAATAAATGTGGTTGGTATGTCATGGGGTTGCGCTAGGTCATTTCCAGCTTCACCTGCACCAGAATCCTCAATTTCAGGCATCACTAACATTGCTCAGGCAGGCCTGCTGAGTCTGTTAGTTCCACAGCTTGGTGGCCACATTAGCCCTTTTGGGCTGCCACGATACCATGCGATCGACTCCATGTCACATCTCACAATCGCATCAGGGGGCGCTCAGCCTAAGTTATCCTACCCCTGGTTCTAAAAAAAAAGAAAAGAAAAAAAACACGTTCGTTCGCAATTGCTTTCACCACAGCTGCACCTTTCGTTCTCTCACTCCAGTGCTCACATTCACTCTGGTCAGGTGGTTTACTTTGGTCGGCAGGTTGTTAGGTTGTTTTGTCAGCTTGTATTTTTCTTCATTTTGTTCAGTACATGCGTCATGGTGTTGTTACAGTTGTCACTTTCATTCAGGGACAGCAAGGTGTGTTCTGTGTGTCTTTCGTCCAGGGGTCATAGCTAGGGTCTATACATACCAGGATCTGTCACGTCTACAGTTCCGTGCGGGGGCTGAGGTTTCATTTTTAACGATTGTAATATTTGCAATCTTCTCGCCTGTACATCATACGTCATACGTTGCACGTCATGTACATTCCTATTCCTGCCTACAACAGTCCGTAGGTACCAAGCCCTGAGTATTTGTTTTTAATTGCCTGTCTCTGTGCAACAGGTTACTCGGGCTTGCGCCTCACTCACGTAGAGGGTCATGGTCATTAGCGTACTTACGCGCTGTTTGTATTCTATTCAGCACCACTCACGGTTAGGGACAGTTGAGGCTCAGGGCATGGTTTGGGCTGACTATATCCAGTTGTTTTTTCCACAGATTGGAACATGTCACATGTGTCAGAGAGTGACGAATTTGCCTTTATTCCGCCTACTCCAGTCAGGGGCTCAGAGCATGGAAGCACTTCATCCCTAAGGAATTAGACTATCCCTAAACTTATTGCTGAGCTCCGACGCAGGGGCATTCCATTCCCAGCCACGGCCAGGAAAGCGTAGCTGTTCAGACTCCTCTGTTCTAACCCATCTCAGCCACAGCCTTCTACTAGTGCGGAGCACGTGTCTTTGATTACTTCATTGACTCAGATCCACGCTCTGTTAAACACACTCTCCACTTCTGTCCAGTAGTTACAGGACAGGATGGATGTTATGGAGGCCCTCCCAGCCAGCGTGGTAGCTACAACAACTTACGCAGATCCTGGGCCATCTGGGTCCTCCTTAGGTAACACGAGTGTGCCGCTACCTCTGGCTGTTCCATCTCCTTTGACCATATTACCATCTGTTTCTCCTGCCCATTTTATTCCTGCTAACCTTAAAAAGGATATTTTGGAGGGAAAGGATGTCAATTTGGCGTCCTTGCTCATAGCATCACAGGACGTCGTGGAGAACAAGGCTTATGCTTGCGGGGAAGTCTCGGTGGTCCTCAAAACCCGTGATCCGAGGCTTAATCGCAAGTTGAGCATTGCTGAATTCGTCCTTGCTTTCGGTATCTACAGGGATGTTATTTGTGCAGTCAGTCCCGGTAGAAAGGAGGAGATGGACCTTTATCTCCACAAGATGGTAGATTTGGCCCACAAATATGGTGGTTCCGCCTTCTATGATTACCACCGATCTTTTTCGGCTAAAGTCGCTACCACTTGGGCACAGTTTCAGTTGGTCTCATGTTGGAGCAACATTGACACTGAGCTTTTTTGTAGGCATTTTGCTAGTCAAAAGTCTCCAACTTGTGCCAACTGTCAGTCATTTGCCCACACCGCCAATTGGTGTCCTAACCTGGATCATCCGGTGGCTTCAAGGTCCAACAGGCCAGGGTTCAGTGGTTCTTCCACAGGGCCTTCTGGGCAGTTTGATAAACTGGGCAGGCCCATCCATTTGTTAGAAAAGGCTCAGCTGTGTAACAATTTTAACTATATGGTCTGCAATTACAACCAGTGCAGACTCCTCCATATTTGTGCCAACTGTTTCAGGGCACACCCCATGTCTGCCTGTCCCATCAAGGCACCCAGTTCCTCATGACTGAGCCGAGTTAATATCTAGTTTTTTGGTTGTTGCACCACCCTTCCCTGGCTCTAAGGCAGTTTCTGGTTGAAGGCTTTTCTGAGGGGTTTCATAAAGGTCTTATCACCCTACCTTTGCAGATGGTGGAATGTGCCAATTTGTTGTCTGCTGCCGCCAACGCCCGGGTAGTAGATGAATTATTGAAGGATGAATTAGCCAAGGGGTTCGTCATTGGGCCTTTCGTGTCCTCACAGTTTAGCATGTGGAGGGTTAGCCCCATTGGTGTGATAAGAGGTAAATTTTCTAATAAATTTTGTTTAATCTATGTCCTGTTGGTTTCCTCATTCTTCACCCATACCTAGTTTAAATTCTCTCATTCCTTCAGAAGAATTTTCATTGCAATATTCATCGGTAGACTTAGCCATCCAATATATTTTACAGTTGGGTTAGGGCACATGGTTGTCTAAGGCAGACATTTCAGATGCCTTCAAATTACTTCCCATCAAACCATCTCTCTGGCAATAGCATGGGTTCAAATGGCGGGAGCGTTATTACTTTGCTACCAAGTTGACGTTTGGCTCCAAAAGTAGTCCTTGGCTCTTCAACACATGTGCCTCAGCTCTTAATTGGGTTTTGTCTTCTCAGTTGGGGTGTGGCAAGGTCATTCACTACTTGGATGACTTCTTGTTATTAGAAAGCCCGGCACAGCCTCCCAAGGACCTTGCTGCACTCACGGTATTGTTCACGGATCTGACTGTCCCCTTAGCTGCCCATAAGGTTGATGGGCCTGCCACTGTAATTACCTTTTTAGGTATCACCTTAGATTCTGTACGCTTGATCGCCAGTCTACCTCAGGACAAGCTGGTCAGGATCTGGGGTGTCATACACAGTTTGGTCAGGTCCCCAGTGTGCTCTAAGAAAGACTTGCAGTCTTTATTAGGTATGCTAAATTTTGCCATGAGGATTATTCCTCAGGGCAGGGCAATTGTTTCCAGGCTTTTGGCTCTCCTTCCTCTCTACCAAGATCCTGATTCGGCGGTGCAATTGCAGGCCAATGCTCGGGCAGATCTGCTGATGTGGGATCAGTTCCTGGATAAGTGGAATGGGATCTCCATGTTCATCCATCCACCTACGACATTTTCTCCCAGAGTTTTCTCGGATGCTGCCACCTCGGTAGGTTTTTCAGCTGTGTTTGGGGGTCAATGGCTAACAGGCCCTTGGCCTTCGGAGGTGTCGGACATTCCCAGGTTTGCCCAGACATCAGCACTTTTTGAAATGTACCGACTGTGGCTGCAGCTATCACCTGGGGACCATCTTGGTCTGGACACACAGTGGTGTTCTTCACTGATAACTGGGCCACCGCTGAGATTATCAACAAGGGTAGATCCGGTTCTCTCCTGATAATGTTGTTCATGCCCAGGTAGACGTGGTTGGGCCTCAGGTATAATTTGCATTTACAAGGGGAGTTCATTAGTGGGGTCTATAATGTGGCTGCTGATGCATTATCTCGTGCTGATTTCCGGCATTTCTTCCAACAGCTTCCAGAAGCGGATCAGTTGGGCCAGCCGGTTCCGCCAGTTGCCCTGCTGACATTGGATTAGTCGCACTCAGGGCGCAGGCATCCAGCTTGGTGAATGCGTCACTGTCAAGGAACACGCTTAGGGCATACAAGACAGCATGGAGGTGTTTCAGTGGTTTCAGGTCCCTCTATCCCTGCAATTGCGTGGGGGATGTCAAGTATATGATGTCTTTCATGGCCTATTGTCATAACAAGTTGTCACTATCATTTAATACCATTAAGCTATACCTTTCGGGTATTTAGCATTTCTCTTCACTTTGCCATCCTGACAGACCGTCCTTTTTTGCAGCTCATCCTATTAAAGCCAAGCTTAAAGGTATCCAGAAAACACAGGGGAAACCAGGAGTCACACGCTTGCCTATCTCCGGGCAGATGTTCTGTGATCTAGCAGATTTATTGTCCTTTTCCCCTTTGGGTTGGGTCCCAGTTTGGTTCTCAAGGCGGCAAACTTCCTTAGCTACTTTGATTTCCTCAGACCCGGGGAGGTGTCCCGAGCGGGTTTGCACGCACCAGTTCTCCTCAAGGGGAGTCTCACCAGGTTTCCTGATCACTATGCTTTTCAACTCCCCAACAACAAGAACCGGCAGTTTGGGCAGGGTTTTGGGGTTAGTTATTACGCTGCCAACACTGTCTGGTGTCCTTGTTTCCAGCAGCCCTTCACGATAGTCCATTGCTTCCCTTCCCTACACATGCTCTGACTTCCAGTCAGTTTATCGCTCATATTAGGATTCTGATTGCTAACTTGGGGTTGAACCCGAACCAGTTCTCAGGTCATTCTTTCAGGATCGGTGCAGCATCTACGGCATTCAAGCAGGGGGTCCCATCCCATGTCATCCAATACACGGGACGCTGGCAATCATCTTGCTATAGTCGGTACATTCCTGATCCCCATGTGGATGTCAAACGTGCTTTTGCTACTTTGTTGAATTAAGTTATTTGTCATGTTTTCATTAAATTACACTTACTGTACCTAGTTGTTCTCTCTTCTTGCCCTCTTTTAAGCTTACTCCCACGGGCGACCATGGCACACCTCAGGTCGCCACAGGTGGGGTTACGTCTCCTCCAGTATCCTGACTCTGACTACAAGTAAAAGGCTGGCCATTGGCTAGCCTGGGTTTGTAGGAGGAGTCGGGGCCATATAATCCCCCCCCTTCTCTCCTACGTACTCGTCGGCTTGCATTTCCGGGTTCCCTCCCGCCCATTCCCCAATTTTTTCCATATTTCATACACAGGGTATGCCCTCTTTTAAGATTACTCTCATGGGTGACCACGGCACACCTCAGGTCGCCACAGGTGGGGTTACGTCTCCTCCAGTATCCTGACTCTGACTACAGACAACACAATGAACAGAGTGGAGCAGTGTGAAATATGTAAAACACAACACATTATATACAATGTATCAGTGTGAAATATATAATATTAAGTACAGTGTAAAAAAAAAAAATTAATAAATGCAGCGCTAAGTGTGATGTGGGCAAAGAAGTGAACTGACGCTCTATATACATATAAACTGTGTATAACAACAAGTATTTACACGTGGCAGTGTACTGTGTGTAACAACAAATATTTACACGTGGCAGTAGTACCAACCAATGGGGTGAAAGAACAAGCTCCAAAGACTAGAGGCAAATGTCCATGTTGGAGTAATAGTTCATCAGTGCAAACAACGTGATATTTCTAGTGAGTAGAAAAAAGACATATGTGGATGGTGTTTGTAAATCAAAAGGTAATCTTCATGTATTCTGAGTCCACACATAAGTAGAAGGGGTGAATACGCTTACCAGAAAGGGTGGACACACTCACCATACAGCGGAGTGTCAATCAGGCTTATGGATCAAACGATCCTAGGGGTGCTTGCTGGGGGGCACTGGTAGTAGGTTCCAATAGTCTCATTTGGGGCGGAATTGGATGGAAGATGGTACTTGGCTCTGCAACAGATGGATGGATGGATTCCTCTGATGATTGTTGGTTTCAGTGACTTTGACATCAAAGGATCCAGTTAATACAGCATACCAACTTGTGCCAATATCACCCTGGCAATACACTGTCTCCATGTGTTCATCTCTGAACAGTGTACAGAGTGAAGCTGTGTGAAATAAGTAATATACAACACAGTGTGCAGAGTGGAGCAGAGTCAAATATGTAAAATACAGCACAGTGTGCAGAGTGGAGCAGTGTGAAATATATAATATACAGCACAATGTACAGAGTGGAACCTGTTGATGACTGGACCGCACAGCAGGAGGTAAGAGGCGACTACGGTTCATGATGGGCTAACACAGACCGCAGCCACCGCTTACCTCCCACTATGCGGCCATGCCTGTTCCCTCCGGCTGGCTGCAGGGCTGAACTGAGTGTCTCTCTCACACAGGGGCTCATCCTCAGAGCCAGCACTGACAGTTGCCTCCCTTCTCCCTCCTCATGAATGGGAGAGGAGACAGAGTTCATCTTCATCTATTCCTCCTCCTCCTCCTCCCACCCCTCTCCTCCTGTGTCTGCCCCGCCCACACTCCTGAGTCTTCATTCTGGGGTGAGTAAGCTCACCCTCTCTCCTGCCTCCCAGTGTATAAACTAATTTAACCCCTTCATGCCAACAGTACACAAATATGCGGCCTCTCGGCTGGTGGGCCTTGGCGGCAATCGGCTGCATATTTGTTTGCCACACTGCAAACACAGCTGTGTTGAGAGCACGCAACCTGCTGATTACCTGTGGCTAATGGAAAGCTCTCAGTCGCTGCTTGTGATGGGGAGCGCCATGACAGTCAATCACAACGGTCACATCATTAATAAACCCCACCCCTCCTGGTATTAGAAACCCCTTAAAGAGCCAGGAGGCGCCGGCGCAGCGGTGTTAAGGGGTGCTCTGTGGACTCTAATGCAAGGGGGGGCTTTGGTGTGCAGAGACCCCCTTACTTTAGAGTTCCCCTTTACACCAGAGTCCACAGCATTCCCCCTTCCATAAGAGCCCTCCCTTAAATCAGGGTTCCCAGAACACCCCTTACATCAGAGTTGCCCTTTACATTAGAGCCCCCCTTAAATCAGGGTTCCCCTTAACATTAGAATTCACAGAGCTTCCCCTTACAGTGTAAGTGGAAATTCTGCAGACTCTAAGGGGAGCTGCGCGTACTCTGATGTAAGGGGGGGCTCTGTGGATTGTGATGTAAGGGGGGGCTGTGCAGACTTTGATGTAAGGAAGCAGGGGATGGGAGGAGCTGGTGATCTGCACAGTGAGCAGAGAGTAAAAGAGGACACTGTGATTAGAAAGAAAAGGGGGGGTTGCAAGGGGAACTGTGATGGGGGGCTGGGATTGCCAGGGGCACTGTAATGTAAAGGGGACACTATGATAATAGGGGACTGCGCTGTAAAGGGGCACTGTTACAGTGCAGTCCCCTTTTATATCACACTTTATATCACAGGCTTTGAATATCCTGTCACCAACCACAATTTAAACTTGTACAGCACAGTGTAAAGAATGGAGTGGCACTAAGCATATTATTTTAAGCACAGGATAAAAGTACGAAATGTTCATCCAAACAGAAACTTTTCATAACACAATATTCATGATGACATTATAAATTATATTTATAAATTCTTGCTTTAAGTTAGTGACTGTGACATTTAATGGTTGAACTTGATGGATTTGAGTCTTCTCCCAACCCATGTAACTATGACAATAAGTCAGCCATGTGTAGAAAAATAGCTTTTCCCCTAGCGTTTAACATTTTCAGCCAACCTCACAGTTGCAATGATTCTGGAATGAGGCCATAAAGTAAAACTCTTCTGATATGTGATGGGATATGTAGGTCAAAGAGTTAAAGTATAGAGTTACTGGGCTTTCTTGGCATGTTTTACAAGTTGGGCATACTCCATAGAAACAGTTTTTTTTTTTTTTTTATCTTTAGCATTTGTCCAGTTGCTGTTTTCATTCTTTTTTGCCTAGGAGAAGAACACTCCATTCAGAAGAAAACATTTATTCTGTTGCCTAAGACATCATGAAATCAGGCTGACACTGGCCTTGGTGCCACCTGCTCTCGCCATTGTTTTTCAGCACACAAAAGGATGCTGTTTGTTGGGCTCGATTGTGCCAGAGTACAGCTCTGCTTTAAACCAGACTGCAGAGCATGAAAGCAATGCAGACATGTCAAACAGATGTACAACTGCACATAAAACTTTATACTGGGAGGATCTTAGAAAAGAGGTCAGACATAGATTACAACCCAGCTGTCGCATTCTCAAGAAGTGGCATGGATGCTGATAAACACTAAACTCTATTGGAAACTCCAGCTGATTTGCTAGCTGCAATATCCATTACAGTTCCAAAAGGGGCCCCCTGCAGGGGGCAAGGACTGGATTCGAAAGGGGGAATTCCAAAACTTTAATAATTGTCCCCTCTTCCCAAACAATCAATAAGTAGGTCAAGTCATCAAAACCATACGTGAAATTAATGTCCCAATCATAAGATTCAAAATGATTAACTGGACAAATACGATTATGAATGTTAATGTGAAAAAATAAAGGTTTCTTTGTCGGCTGCTCTGGGGTAAATTATTCTACCTTGAATCATCATACTGTCTAGGAATGCTAAATGCTTAGTTTTGAAAGAATTGAAAATTAAGTAGACTTGAAAAATGTCCAGGCATTGCCCCATTTACCCCCAACCTTCCATCTACCCCTCTAGATCAGGGGTCTCCAAACTTTCCAATTAAAGGGCCAGTGTATTGTCCTTTAGACTTTATGGGGGCCAGACTGTGGCCAGTGGAATAAGGAAATGTCCTGGCATTGCCCATGTTTACCCCCAACCCTCCTAATGCCCCTCTAGATCAGCGGTCGCCAACCAGTGGTCCGCGAGAAAAAGTTGGTGCTCTGTGAAGAAAGTTGGTTAGCAATTTTTATGTTTATTATACTGTTCCATTATATTCTGATTCGTCTTCGTGCCACCGACACAGGATTGCTGACAAGTTTTGCCTCAAATTCATGTTCCCTTCCATGAACGACGACAATCGCACTGACAACAATATTTCTTGTTTAGTTTTAGATTCAAATAAAATAAACCCGCAATGAATGAGAAAAAGTAACCAAGCTTTTTGCATTTGTTTGGTAATACTTTGCATAATTAATACAATGGAAATTTTATGATCATTATTCTATAGAGGATTGTACCTTTTAAAAAAAAAATCATGTTAGTGGTCTGCGAGATTCAAAATTGTGAGATAGTGGTCTGTGAAGTCTGAATGGTTGGCGACCGCTGCTCATGCCCCACTACTGTTCTTTTCTTTTACCATCCACTGTAATGAGAAACAGCGTTTAATATTCCCTGTGACATCAGCACCAGGCTTGGAAAATTCTTGCAGCTATTGATGTAGGCTCACCTCCAGAACTACATATCCCAAGAGCACTTTCTCACTTTCTACAGTGCCTGGGTATTATCTTGGGAGTCAAGGCATTGTTATCTTGGGAAATAAGTCAACATATGCATGTAGAGCAGGACAGCAAGTGCAGGGTTTGGCTGGCCATACATTATACAATTTCTTGTACAATTTTCCTTTAGATTTACCAAAACCAAATAGTATAAGGCCAAACCTAAACACTTTCAATTTGTATGCAATCAGGCAGGCCCTTGCACTACATAGTTGAAGGTAAATTTAAAGTAACATGAATAAGAAAATTGTTAAATGCACAGCTAGCACAGAGTTCTGCAGTCCAGCAGGCAGGACTGAGAATGCTGGTTGGGATTTCATTGTAGCAAACGGGAAGTTAGGAGCACACTGGATTTCTGGCAGATCAACAAGTATTTTTTTGTACTTTGTGATATTTAACTGCAAATGGAGAGTTTTCCAAGGATTTAGTTTACTCAGTAAAATCTTTTTTTTTTCACACCTTTATTCACCCAAAAGTCAAAGTAACTTAGGGGGTCATTTACTATAGCGATGCAGCGCTAATTAGCGCTAATTACCGTTAGCGCTAAAACAATATTCACTATAGCGCTGGTAAAAAAAAATACTTCCAAAATCTAATTTACTATAGTTCCCTGAAACCAAATAGCGCCCAAACCCTTACTCTGCTAAAACCTGAAGTATTGCACATGGAAATAATGTTTAGAGCATGATATAATTGCCTAAATAGTACTCAAATATGTGGTATATTGTTTAATGATAATCTGCTTTTAAACTGTGTGAAAAAGAGATAAATTCCCCGTTTTTGTATAACTAGGTGCCAACACAACAGAGTTTGCTCAGACCTGCAAATAGCTCTCATTTGAGCTCCAATGTCTTTTTTACAGGACGCTATAGTAAATACTAAAATGAGCGCTGTCTTAAATAGCATTTTTTGGAAGTGAAAATCTGCGCTATTATAGTCCAATGCAAGTTTTAGCCATTGATTCTAATGGAACAATTTTAACTTCCCCAAATAAATCCTTTTAATGGTGAGATGAAATGTATCTTTTTCTGAAATAAATTTTCCTTTGCAACATTGCTGCTTCTACTAAGGCCCCTTTCACACTGTCGGACCGTTCAGGTCCGCCTGTCAGTTTTGTAGGCGGACCTGAACGGGCGCTCCATGCTAGCCTATGGAGCAACGGATGTCAGCGGTGACACGTCCGCTGACATCCGACCCGGTCCGATCCACTAAAATCAGATGGATAGCCCTACGTTCGCATCCGTCCCTGGTGGATCGGATTGGATGAGATCTGATGAAAACGGACATCCGTTTTTGTCCGATCTCTCCATAGCAACTCAGTGAGCAGAGAGGGACCTGTCATCCGCTGGCTCAGTGGAGATCAACGGAGAGATCTCCCGCTGAGCTGGCAGACAGAGGCAGACTCCGTGGCAGCAGATCTGCCTCGTGGGAATGAAGCCTTAATCTATTTTGTTTTTAAGAATGCTAGAATGTGGAATGTTTTGGTAAAATATTTTTTTTCTCTGTCACTTTCACTTGTTACTTTCCATCTCACAACAATCTTTACCCCAAACTCACACAGGCGTCTTTATAATCCACAAACAATACCATTGCTGATGCAAATTTAAAATGATTCACAATTTTTTGTGCTTTATATTATTTCCAAATAATCATAATTTGAGCCCAAAAAATGTAATATGTGTACCAACATCAAAAATCAAAATGTAATTCCCCAGAATTTGAGGATAATATCACTATTCACTACTAATATTACTATACACTCACCCACAAAGAACCACCAAATATCACAGAATAAATCAAGAAGAATAACTCTTGAGTAATGTAATTCCATCACCTGTATGTCCAAAGAAATGCAGTATTTATGTGTATTTATGTGTATTTATGTGTAGTAGGTTTTCACACGTGGCAGCTCCGTGGCTTAGAGGTTAGAACTTATGCTTAGCATCCCTGAGCATCTGGGTTTGAATCCTGAACATGATGCTTCATGTAGAGAAGTTGTCTCATCTCCCAGGTCTTAAAATTATGTCTAAATGTAGTATTTATGTGTAGGAGGGTTCCACAACCATTGTAAATCTAGCCAAAAGTATTGGGACGCCTGCCTTAACACACACATGAACTTTAATGGCAGCCCAGTCTTAGTCCGTAGAGTTAAAAATTGATTTGGCCCACCCTTTGCAGCTAGAACAGCTTCTGGGAAGGCTAGAAAGGCTGTCCACAAGGTTTAGTGTGTCTATGGGAATGTTTGACCATTCTTCCAGAAGTGCATTTGTGAGGCCAGGCACTGATGTTGGATGAGAAGGCCTGGCTCAGAGTCTCTGCTCTAATTCAGCCAAAAGGTGTTCTATCGGGTTGAGGTCAGGACTCTGTGCAGGCCAGTCAAGTTCCTCCACCCCAAACTCGCTCATCCATGTCTTTATGGACATGTGTCAGCCTTGGTTCACATTGGTGCGATTTGACATGTCAAATCTGTGGCAATTGCACTGTTCTAATTGGTGCGGCACCGCAATTTCCAAAAGTAGTTTCTGTACTTCTTTTTGGAGACTTCGGGGTGTTATTTTTATTGACACCAGTGCAGAAACCTGCACAGAAGTCTCTGAAATGCTCCCCCCGCAGTCAGGACTGACACGCGGGAATTAAATCGTGTGGGTTCAGCTGAACTCACATGATTTCCTCCCGCTGTCGGTGTGAACCAGGTCTCAAACTGGGCCTTTGTAATTCAGCTTCTGCTATCCCAGGGACACCATTTCTTATCAAACTCCCTTAAGTTTACCTTCAAATATCATTATATGTAGAAATACAGATTCGCATATCTGCAAATAAACAAAAATAAAAAAATTCTAATTGTGGTTGTGATCAAAAGAGCGTGGTTTCACCTTCTGACCCTGAAATGAGTCATTGCAATCACATGGAAGTTCCTGTGCTGGTCAGGATCTCCATCTAGGTGGACATGGTGAGGTCCCTCTTTAGCAAAAAGGAGGTGCTGTTCATTTGCCGAGATAAGTGTAGGAAATGTACTTTTGCTTACTCAATGTGGGGGTGGATGTGGTAGTTAGATTTGCTTCTGGCCCACACGTCTGTGCACACATCACTTCCTGCATTTGTACTGCTTATGTTAATCAGTAAGGACTATGCAAATATAAATGAGTGCTTCTTTATATTAAAATATATATGACTTGTTTCACAGTTGGGTGACTTTTCCATCAAATTTGGACCTCCGAGTTGCGTGACAAGTTGTACCCCATGATTCTCAATGATAACCATTCATATCTGTGCTACTTCAAGTTGCAACAACTTCAAAGTAGTCCCTGTACTACTTTGGTGTGACTTGAGGTACATAAGGCGCAATATTACACAGGCATTCCCAGAAGTTGGGGCCAAGTTGCAGCAGCAAAGTGGCAGCAAAATAGTGTGACTTTCAGGTCGCAGCAGTGTGAATGAGATTCAGAATGGATAATACCTTTGAATTAGGCCCTATTCTCACTTGTGCATCCTTCAAGTGGGTCAAATTCATTCCTGCACTATTTTGGTTTGACTTTGATGCGACTTGAGGTCCATATACCGCAAGATTACACAGGCATTGGTCGCACAAGTGCAAATGGGGCCTAATTTAAAGGTGTTATCAATTAATCTCATTACGTTCCTTTCACACTTGGCCGACTTTTCATACAACTTGAGGTCCAAGAGGACCCTTTCACACTTGTGCAACCTGAAAGTCCAGCGATTTTGGAGCACTTTTTGCCGCAAATTTGATGTGATTTGAAGCAATGCCAGTGTAATCTTGAGGTCTATGGATGCAGGAGTCGCAGAACAAGTTGCACAAGTGTGAAAGGAGACTTAGGGCCGGTTCGCACTGCTGTGCTGTCCGACATCGGATGTGATTTGCCCCGCACTGCAAATCACATGCGATGTCTTATGTGATGCAAACTCAGCCATACAGATTGTATGGTTGAATTTGCATCACATTCAGACCAAACTCGCACAGGACCCTTTTTTTGGTCCGCAGCAGAATCAGATCGCATTGGGTGTTGTCTGAATTTGCAGTTCGCTCTGCAATATGCAAACTGATTTGGGGGTGTCATTAGCTTTCTACTGACACTCCCAGCAGTTCGCATATGGCAGTGTGAACTGCCTGTGAGTTGTATGCGATGCGGGTTCCCGGATCACTCCAGTGTGAACTGGCTGACCCTAGGTTCACACCTATGCATTTTTTAGTGCGTTTTGCAGTTTGCAGAAACACTCTACAGTCCATTTAACATGGTTTCCTATGGTACTAGTTCACAACTATGTGTTTTGCGGTCAGTGCATTTTTGGAAATGGTCGGGGACTTTTTTCATTCGATTTGCGGGTAATAGATTTTAATGGAACTGCATCAGAAACGCATCTGTTGCATTTGTGATGCGATTTTTGATGTGTTTTGCAGTTATTATTTTCACACTGTATATAGCTGGTTACTAAACGGGGGGCCGGGAAGCCAGCCACCGCGTCCTTAACAATCAATGAGTCATCAGCTGTCAGTGGCTTCCCCACTGAAAGTAAAAAAAAAATTCCAGGCCAAAAACACGCAAAAAAACTGCATGGCCCCCCCGTCTATACCAGGCCCTTCGGGTCTAGTATGGATTCGGAGGGGACCCCCCATGCCAAAATTTAACATAAATGGCGTGGGGTTCCCCCCAGGTCTACACCAGGCCCTTCGCGTCTAGTATGGACCTGGAGGGGAACCCCCCCCATGCCAAAAGTTAAAAAAATGGCATGGGGGTCCCCCAAAATCCATACCAGACCCTTATCCGAGCATGCAACCTAGAGGGCCGCAGGAAAAAAGGGGGGATGAGAGAGCGCCCCCCCTCCTGAACCTTACCAGGCCACATGCCCTCAACAAGGGGAGGGTGCTTTGGGGTCCCCCCCAAAACACCTTGTCCCCATGTTGATGGGGACAAGGGACTCATCCCCACAACCCTTGCCCGGTGGTTGTGGGGGTCTGTGGGCGGGGGCTTATCAGAATTTGGAAGCCCCCTTTAACAAGGGGGCCCCAGATCCTGCCCCCCCTAGGAAAAGCAGTGAAATGTGCCAAAAAACAATAGCCGGTTTTTGACAATTCCTTTATTGTAAAATAGCTCTGAGCATGGGCATCCGCAGAACTTTTTTCAGGTGGGGGGGGGGCATAATTTTAACGTCATCCATTCTCTGACCCTTTTTGACAATGTCGTCATCACATTATCATGGTCAGAGACTGCAGTTGTAGTACAGAAGATGGTCAGAGACTGCAGACATGGCACAAGAGACTGTCAGAGACTGCATACATGACCCAAGAGACTGTCAGAAACTGCATACATGGCTCAAGAGACTATAAGAGACTGCGGACATGGCAAAAGAGACTCTAAGAGACTGCATACATGTGGGGTGACAGAAAGAGAGAGAGAGAGACAGAGGGGGTGACAGAGAGAGGGGGTGACAGAGACAGAGGGGGTGACAGAGGGAGACAGAGGGGGGTGACAGAGAAAGAGGAGTGTGACAGAGAAAGACAGAGGGGGGTGACAGAGAGGGGTAAGGGGGGGTCAGAGAGAGGGATCCCCTAGCCCTGTCCCTCAAGTGCCCCTATGTCCCAGTGGTGTGTGTAATGCTCAGTACAGTACCTTGCATGCCAGTAGGATGTCCATGATGGCCAGCAGCTGGCAAGGCCCGTTTTCATTCTGGGTGAGGACAGGAGGTGCTCTGTTCCTTCCATCAGATCTATGATGTGACATGGAGCGGTCCCTGGCTGCTTGCATTTCCTGCCCCTCCTTGTTCTCTGAATGCCCGGTTAGTCTGTCCTCCAGGCCTGGGAGCAGTGAGGAGGCTTAAGGAGTCCAGGGGTTCCAGGCTCTGGGAGGCGCGGGGGACGTTGTGCCCGCTGTTCCTAATGTCTTGCTGCTTCTCTTTTTTCATGCGGCTTCCGTCTCCTGGGCCGCTCGCTCACACTGTGTAGACCGGGTGATGTCATCCTGCCCACTCCTTGAGGCCTTCTCTGTCCTGCTCCTTGCACCTGTCACCGGCCCTGCTAAACTGTGTACAGGTGCGAGCAGGGCCAGCAGCCGGCCTTAGGATAAAGACTGAGTGGGAAAATCCTTATCCGATCCCTGATTCCAGGGGGGGGCACTTGCCCCCCCTTGCACCTACCTACAGACGCCCATGGCTCTGAGTGGTCTTCTCCCCCGAGCCATGTCTCTTGCCGTCATCTTCTCCTGGTGCTGTCTCTCCTGCCATCATCTTCTGTCACCGTCTTCTGTCGGCGTCTTTCCCACTGCTGTGTTCTTTAAAGGGGGCGGGCTCTATGTGTGACGTCAATGGATGGTCATGCCCCATGGCTGTTTAAGAGACACCAGACAGAGGCGAGGAAGAACATGGCGGCAAGGAAGATACCAGGTAATAGCAATGTCCAGGGTTTATTTCCCATTCTTTGGCAGTCTTGTACTATTGAGCCAGTGTCATCTTTTGGGGACCATTTGGCTAGTTGTATGTTCTTGGTAAGAATTTACCACCATACCTCCAGCTGACACTGGTTCATGCTCCAGCTATTTTTTTTTTTTTACTTTGCTCCTGTAGTGAGAAACAGCTATTATTACCCCCCATGACATAAACATCAGGCATTTTGTTGTCAGCTCAAACAGGACGTTACGGGCACACTGCATTTCTGTCAGATTAACAGATATTCTTCTGTAGTTGCTGAATTTTTAACGGAAAAAAATTGTGAAATGTGCATGAATTGCAGATTGCAGTTTTTTTCATTTTGCTCTGAAACTCTAAAGAGACCACCACTTAGCCACTCTTCCTTTTCACCTCATCCATATTTAACCATTTAGTTTCACTATGGTAATTTCCTTCATAGCTCTGATTGTATGTAGTTAGAATTAAACTATGCTATGCTAAACTATGCAAGAACTATGCAAGAAAGATAATCTTTTTGTAGAGGACATGAAAACAGCCCCTTTCCAAATTATAATCTCGTTGAATTCCTTTGGTTTAGGAGGTGCTTTTTTTAGTTCTTTGCTGTAACTTATGTAGCTGCGTATCAGTAAAAACAAATTGTCCTATCTCTTAATTATTATACATTATTATTATAAATGGATAGCTTGTGAAGGTTGGAAATGGAGAAGGTGGAACTTGTTAGATTTGTTTTTATAAATTATAGTAGAGGATATGTTGGCTTCTTAAAGCAGAATGCACTTTTGTTTAGAATGTTTGAAATGACAAGTGTACTTTAAATGTGTGTCTGTCTATTTAGTATGCACACATTTCCCCATGTTTTAAAATGCAGCAGTACAGAAAAAATACCTGTTGATCTGGCAGAAATCCAGTGAGCTTCAAACCTCTAGTTATGGGCTGATAATGCTACCTCTGCTGCCTTTAAACCCCATGCAGTACATTGTGATGTGCTGCATCAGAAAACATGGCGCATGTCCACTTTTTGCTGTGCTGTAGTGCCCTTCAGCCTCCCCCAGCCTCATTCACATGGGCGTTTAGGTACAGAGCACCTGCTGGAGACTCAGTGGGATTTTTCAAACAACCCCATACAAGGGAATAAGGGTCTGACAACCCCTGAAGCCAAGTAATTGGACATGCAGTGATTTCCTTTGGATGATCAGCCCTGGACACAGTCTGCATCTAGAGCCAATCATCCACAGAGAACTGCTCCATGTCTAATAACATGTACGGTACTGTCAAACTTTCATTGCATGCAGCTTCCTGCGTCCAGTTGTTTGTAGAAACCCCGTTGAGCCTCCCACAGGAATTTATAGTCTGCACTTAAACGCATGTGTGAATGAGGCCTTGATATGACGGTACAGTCCAATATCCCCCTATTCCCTTGCAATGCAAGTCTGTGTGACTACAGCTGTAGTGAGGGGTGTGGCTATTACTCAGCTATGCCGGCATAGAGCACTGGCGTGTGAGAGCAGGAAGCAGAATTTTCATTGGCAGAAAGGATTATTTTAGTTGCATGCAAAAATCAGTACCAAATCATAACATGTGGCTGGTATAAGACTATAAAGAGATTAAAAGGTATCGTACTTCCACTGGGCTTCAATTGGTTGTGTAGCACAAGTGTAAATAACCCCATGAGTGATGTAACCTACTTGTGTGTAGGTAGCGCACAGTGCACATGTGTAGCGGTATACTGATCCTTTAATCTGAAAAAAAAAAAAATTATTCTGACTGAACTTAAGTGGGGCAAAGTTGGATAGTTAAAGTAATATTAAACACAAAAACTCAAATTGTACAATCAGGTCCATAAATATTGGGAGATCGACACAATTCTAATCTTTTTGGCTCTATACACCACCACAATGGATTTGAAATGAAACAAACAAGATGTGCTTTAACTGCAGACTTTCAGCTTTAATTTGAGGGTATTTACATCCAAATCAGGTGAACGTTGTAGGAATTACAACAGTTTGTATATGTATAATATAGAGTTTGCCAAACAACATCTAAAATACCCTTCACAGGTCTGGAACAACATCGTATGGACAAATGAGACCAAGATCAACTTGTACCAGAGTGATGGGAAGAGAAGAGTATGGAGAAGGAAAGGAACTGCTCATGATCCAAAGCATACCACCTCATCAGTGAAGCATGGTGGTGGTAGTGTCATGGCGTGGGCATGTATGGCTGCCAATGGAACTGGTTCTCTTGTATTTATTGATGATGTGACTGCTGACAGAAGCAGCAGGATGAATTCTGAAGTGCTTTGGGCAATATTATCTGCTCATATTCAGCAAAATGCTTTAGAACTCATTGGACGGCGCTTCACGGTGCAGATGGACAATGACCCGAAGCATACTGCAAAAGCAATCAAAGAGTTTTTTAAGGGAAAGAAGTGGAATGTTATGCAATGGCCAAGTCAATCACCTGACCTGAATCCGATTGAGCATGCATTTCACTTGATGCAGACAAAACTGAAGGGAAAATGCCCCAAGAACAAGCAGGAACTGAAGACAGTTGCAGTAGAGGCCTGGCAGAGCATCACCAGGGATGAAACCCAGCGTCTGGTGATGTCTATGCATTCCAGACTTCAGGCTGTAATTGACTGCAAAGGATTTGCAACCAAGTATTAAAAAGTGAAAGTTTGATGGATGATTGTTATCTGTCCCATTACTTTTGGTCCCTTAAAAAGTGGGAGGCACATATACAAACTGTTGTAATTCCTACACCGTTCACCTGATTTGGATGTAAATACCCTCAAATTAAAGCTGAAAGTCTGCAGTTAAAGCACATCTTGTTCGTTTCATTTCAAATCCATTGTGGTGGTGTATAGAGGTAAAAAGATTAGAATTGCGTCGATGTCCCAATATTTATGGACCTGACTGTATATATTGCAGCTCACCAGTTCTTAAAAGTCGTGGCTGCATTCGTTTTCTTTTTTCTTTTCTTTTTACCCGTGATACAATAACGCTTTTATTTTTCAACTTCCTTTAACCACTTAAGCCCCGGACCATTTAGCTGGCCAAAGACCAGAGCACTTTTTGCAATTCGGCACTGCCTTGTTTTAACTGACAATTGCGCGGTAGTGCGACGTTGCTCCCAAACAAAATTGATGTCCTTTTTTTTCCCACAAATAGAGCTTTCTTTTGGTGGTATTTGATCACCTCTGTGGTTTTTATTTTTTGCACTATAAACAAAAAAAATAGCGACAATTTTGAAAAAAAAAAAAATGTTTTACTTTTTGCTATAATAAATATCCCCAAAAAATATATAGAAAAACATTTTTTCCTCAGTTTAGGCCGATACGTATTCTTCTACATATTTTTGGTAAAAAAAATCACAGTAAGCGTTTATTGATTGGTTTGCGCAAAAGTTATAGCGTTTACAAAATAGGGGATAGTTTTATGGCATTTTTATTAATAATTTTTTTTTAGTAGTAATGGCGGTGATCAGTGATTTTTATCGTGACTGCGACATTATGGCAGACAGATCGGACACTTTTGGCACGATTTTGGGACCTTTCACATTTATACAGCATCAGTGCAATTAAACATGCATTGAATACTGTGTTAATGTGACTGGTAGTGAAGGAGTTAACCACTATGTTAGCGCTGTAGGGGTTAAGTATGTCCTAGAGAGTGATTCTAACTGTGGGGGGAGGGGCTGTGTATGACACAACACTGATCACCGCTCCCGATTACAGGGAGCTATGATCAGTGTCAGTGTCACTAGGCAGAATGGGGAAATGATTGTTTACATCAGCACTTCCTCGTTCTTCCTCTTCGTGAGACGATCGCGGGTATCCCCACAGACATCGAGTCCCCGGGTCCCGCGATCACGCTCATGAAGCTCCCGACGGGCGCGCGCGCCCCCAAGCCGCCTCTTACAGGGCAACGTACAGGTACGTGATTCTGCATTTACGTGCCTTCTGCCGACATATATCATCGTGAGGCGGTCAGGAAGCAGTTAACAGACCAAGCTGTCCTGCAAATGTGGCAGTTAGAGGGGCGGGACAAACCACTTTAACACAGACAAGGGTGCCTACAATGGTACACTTTTATTATGTAAAAAGGGAAAAAAAAATTCTGTAACTGCTTAAAAAATGTTAGCTGGAGTTTGTTAGTCATGTCCATCTAAATCTGCTGGTGCATCTACTGCTACCCTCTCCACAGACAGTCAATGTTGCGGCCCATTGATCCTCCATCCAGAGTGAAGACACCCTACACCGATGCTAATAGGTCATTTCCTGGCCTGTGTGATCATCACTGAAATGATGTCATTTTTGTGGTCAAAAAATAATGAATTGAAGTAGTTAAAATAACAACTCCCTAGTATTGTTTAACAATTACTTTGATTTATGGAATCATTCAGGTAAATTATTTTAGTTTAACTTATCCTACAAACATTATCATCTGTTGAAAAAACAGAAAAAAAAAATATTTCATTCTAATTCCTGTTTAGGAAACTAACATCAAGCTAACAAACTATAGTGCTTTGAGATGGTTCAAGATGAACTTTTTAAAGTAACCACTTGGGGGCCTCATATGACCCAAATTCTGACTCACAATGATTGCAAAACATTGTCAATGAACAAAGAACTGCCCACATAGCTTGGAACATACACTACTCAAAACAAGAAACAGAGAAGCATAAGTAGGCTTATGACAGGCAGGAAATAAATATAGCAAAATAAACAGTATCATATACAATGTGTGTGTGTCTTTACTGTATAAACAGTATATGTTATCGATAGATAGATAGATAGATAGATAGATAGATAGATAGATAGATAGATAGATAGATAGATAGATAGATATCTTAGATTGTAAGCTCTAAGGAGCAGGGCCCTCTGATTCCTACTGTATTAAAATGTATTGTAGTTGTACTGTCTACCCTCAAGTTGTAAAGCGTTGCGTAAACTGCGCTATATATATCTTGTATAATAATAATAATTATATATATATTATATAGATTCAAAGTGTATACTGTATACAGTGAAGATAGATTTATTGACCCCGTAGTAAGGAATCTGTACCATCTACAGTGTATCATAGGGAGCCAAGTCGAATTGGTAATTTAGGACGCTAAGCTTTTAAATAGTCTCTCTTTGCATTACATTACGATTATAATCCTCTTTTTATTCTCTTACAGTGTAGTTTTAGTGTTTTTAGTATCTTTAACTATTCATAGTCCTACTGAGTTAAGAACATAAGTCGCCAAGGACAAAGAAGGATTTATAAAATGTTTAAATTGCTTCTTTAAGAAAATGTGGGCCTGGTTTATACCTGATAAGAGAAAAAGTGTCATCTATCCTTGATTTGCTATACATTTATGACAAAATTATCACTTTCTATAGGATACCATTTACGGAAACTCAAAAAATTCAAATTTGCATTAAAAAAAAAAAAGAGGAACTACACTGCACCTGAGCACCACGAACCAAAATGCTGTTTAATTCGTTTTTAATATTCAAAGCAAACTCCCCCATCCATCCGTGGCTCTATGCTTTATTTTGCTGAGAAATCACTTTGAAAAACACCCCCCTAGCATTCACAGATATCAAGGATAACTTGCCACAAATTTGTGGCAGTGTTGGATTGTAAGTCTGGTAACTTTCTGCACATTTTCACTGGCAAGTTGTAAACTTGCAGAGCACTTGAAGCACAAATTCTAGTTGACACGTTTCCAATTTGTAGCAAATTTGCATGGCAAGTCTCTAGCGAGAGCAAAGTTGCAGTGGTGAATCTACAGCAAGAGCTCTGCAAGTCTACAGCATGAAAATTCAGACACAGTGACCCCTGTGGTGGGATGACTATTGCACAACACAACTGAACCAGAACTTGCACAATGTTTGCAAAAAAGTTGATCTGGAGTCATGCAATGCGGACTTGCTCCAATTGTGCAACAAACCTGTGAAGCCTGGCAAATCTAGCAATAGCTTAGGAAGTAATTTTCAAGCTTGCAGCACAATTGCTTGCTATCTGGGTTTCTGGCCGTGGACAAGGGCAGATAATAATCCCAGTATCCTATTCTCTTTGTATGCTTCCTTTGTGTGAAACCCCTGGTGTTCCTGCCAGTTCCTCTGCTTTCCTAGTAAAGAATGACCACACTAAGCTTGAGAGCACATCGTGGTCAGTTCTCTAGCTGTGCTGGGAACTCAGTGTACTTTCCTCCAATGATCAGACTTGTCCTGACTAGAGTTGGCACTTTTTCTACAAGCCAAACCCGGACACTTTAGCAGCACACAGCAAAATCTTTTTTTTTTAGTATACACTATAGGATTATAACAGACCTGGGACACATTTGGGCGCTCTAAAAAGAATAGTAATGTGGCGCACATAGTGCCCCCTCACCCTCCTGTCAGGTCTGGTTCTGAGCTACATTGGTATCTGAATATTATGTCCAGGTTTCAGGCGGACTAAAACCCAGACACCTGATTCAAAACCCGGACTGTCGGTGAACCTCGGACAGTGGCAACCCTAGTCTTGACACGCCCCCCCTACACAGCCATTCACTGGGAAGCTCAGTGTGCTGCTGCTTCTCCTCACTTCAGCTCTAATGCAGCTGAGAACAGAGGGAATGTGATCACTTATAAAAAAGGGAAAAAAATAATTTATAATGTTCTTTTATATCTATACAAAAATGTTTTGACTTTCATTTTAAATTGAATGAGTTGTTTTTCTAGGTGATCATTTACAGTCACTTTAAAGCAGGATGGACTTCTCAATCACATGATCATTGAGATTAACTGTCACAGTTGTCACATGATTGGCAACCTGTCCTGTTAGCTTCCAATGATAAAAAAAAAAAAGACCAGGAGCACTCTGTGACAGCTCATTCACTGTGCTGAGAGCCCACAGTAAGTGCCCTCTCAGCATAGAATCCTCCATCCCCAATGGACGCATATGTACAGTGTGTTGGCATTAAGACCCCCACTCTTCTGCTGCACATATGTGTTACTTGGTCAGCAAGAGGTTCCGTTCTCTCAGGTCAATATCACAGACACAGGGACTGATTGTCCTAAGTCACACACATCACCCACAAAAATGTACACATATAACAATCTCAATCCCAGCCCTTGCTTTTACAAACGTGTCCCTGTTCTCCAGCAGTTTGAACATTATGTTCTCAATAGTAGAACATGGCTGTTTCAATAGGGATGATAGTTCTCCGCTGGAGTAATGTTAGTGCCCACACAGTTCCCTTACTGTTTAAAACTGAAGTTTAGGTACGCATTTTATACAATAGCTCCATGGTTCCAGCTTGGACCAGCGTAGGTATACATGTGCCTTATGTAGTGGTACCCCAGTAGGGGCTGCTAAGTAGTGTGGCCCACCTGTCACCCTGCCCAGCCTGGCATTCACTTCCAGACACTCCAAGACAATGAACAAGTCCATCAGCTTTGTTTTAGTATTTTATTGAGGGGTTAGAACATTATTTGAACATTATGTTCTCAACAGTAGAACACGCCTGTGTCAATAGGGATGATAGTTCTCCGCTGGAGTAATGTTAGTGCCCACACAGTTCCTTTAATGTTTAAAACTGAAGTTTAGGTATGCATTTTATACAATAGCTACATGGTTCCAGCTTGGACCAGCGTAGGTACACATGTGCCTTATGTAGTGGTACCCCCGTAGGGGCTGCTAAGTAGTGTGGCCCACCTGTTACCCTGCCCAGCCCGGCATTCACTTCCAGACACTCCAAGACAATGAACAAGTCCATCAGCTTTGTTTTTGTATTTTATTCAGGAATTAGAACTTGGATGGGGTTAAGGAATTCTTGGGATGCCCAGAAAATGATTCTTGCATGTTTTGGGACAATTCAGATATTCTCCTTCTGCACAACACTTGCCGCAGACTATTTCTCCTTCTCCCTCCAGCACAGTTCTTTAGGCTCAGCCAGCACATGGTTAGGCCTAACTCTGCTTTCAGCCAGGCCTTAGCAAAGTTCCTTATTACAGGCAGGGACCGCGGACCCCTCTAGTGTACCAAGAAAAATAGGAAAGTCTTTAGTGCTAGCTGACCTTTCTGTTGGACTACTGATCCCAGTCAGCCCTTTGCAGACCCTGACAGCTCTCCCAGCTGCAGCAGCCTAACTTTGCCAGTAGCATCACAATCTCTCCTGCTGGCTCTACATCCATCTCCGACTGCACACTCCCAATCCTTTCCGGCATGGCTCTCCCAGCTCTCCCGACTGTGCCTACCATTCACAGACACCTGATGGATCCCTCCTGGAGACTTGCCCGGCAGTATTCCCCGCTGTCCTCTCCTGCTCCTGTTCAGGACACCCCTTGGGTTGTGTGGGGTTCCTGTTCAGCTCCGAGCCCATGGCCCAAGCCCCTGGCCCAATAGACAGCAGGCAGGCAGACAGAGACAGGAGAGGACAGGAAAGGAGAGCCGCCCGCCGGATTGCCGAGCGGGGATCTCATGGTGCGCGGCCGCATTGTAATTCCCACCTTCTGGAGCCTGTAGCGCCTATGATATACGTCACACATCCCACGGTCCTGACATTGGACCAGTGGGACGTCCATCATAGGTGCTGCAGGCTCCAGAAGGCGGGACCTGCTATGTCACTCGGCCACGCTCCGGGTCAGATCAGTCCCTGCTCAGGCTCGGGGCTAATAATAGATTTGTGAATGCCCGAGACCCGGGGGTTTTTGGGGGCCCACTCGGGGCTCCAGCCCCCCTTAGCCCCCCTCCCAACGCCACTGTGTAGCTGTATGAATGATATCATGTGGTTGTATGAATGATGTAATTAAAACAATGTTGGAATTAAGACTCAGCCTTAAAATGTATCTAAACCCAAACAAAAATGTACTATATTGCAGAATACCAGTAAGGTACACATGGAAGGGCCCTGCACACAGCAAACAAAACAAAATGTTTTTCCCATCGCAGTTACCAACTAGTAAGCAAAAGAACAGCAAAAAAAACAAACAAACACTGTCTAAAAATTTGGGTTTAAAACAGAGGTTTTAGTTCCACAACATTTGCAAATATATGTGGAAGCAGCACTGCCCCATCAAGGCCCCTCTGTATAGCGAATGTGCTAATTGTAGTCTATGAGAGTCTCCCTCTTGGAGCATATTTAACAATGTATATCTTAGGCACAGGTATGCCTGGAGGGAGCCCATTTCTCCTTAAAAATGCAGAGACACACCAGAAGATCAGCAAAGTACAATGGCAGCTGAAGACATCTAATGTGTCCTTGCACCATATCCAGTAATCTAAACAAAAATGGCGACCGTCCCAATATATAACTAGCTTTTATAGCAAGGTATACATGGAAGGCCCCTGTACAAAGTAAACCAAACAAAATGTATTTCCCTTTACACTTACCAGCCAGTCATCAAGTAAAAACCCAAAACAAATTACACTGACAATTTGCATTAAAAACAGAGGTTTTAGTTGCACAACATTTGCAAATATACACTCACTGGACACTTTATTAGGTACAGTGGGGCAAAAAAGTATTTAGTCAGCCACCAATTGTGCAAGTTCTCCCACTTAAAAAGATGAGAGAGGCCTGTAATTGTCATCATAGGTATACCTCAACTATGAGAGACAATTACAGGCCTCTCTCATCTTTTTAAGTGGGAGAACAATTGATGAAATACTTTTTTGCCCCACTGTACACCCTACTAGTACCGGGTTGGACCCACTTTTGCCTTCAAAGCTGCCTAATTTTTCGTGGCATAGATTTAACAAGGTGTTCGAAACATACCTCAGAGATTTTGGTCCATATTGACAATGATAGCATCACGCAGTTGCTGCAGATTTGTCGGCTGAAAATCGATCAATGCGAATCTCCCATTCCACCACATCCCAAAGGTGCTCTATTGGATTTAGATCTGGTGACTGTGGAGGCCATTGGAGTACAGTGAACTCATTGCCATGTTCAAGAAACTAGTTTGAGATGATTTGATATTTGTGACATGGTGCATTATCCCGCTGGAAGTATCCATCAGAAGATGAGTACACTGTAGTCATAAAACGATGGACATGGTCAGCAAAAATACTCAGGTAAGCCGTGGCGTTTAAACGATGCTCAATTGTTACTAAGCCAGAGTGTGCCAAGAAAATACCCCACACCAATACACAACAATACACCAACACTACTAGCCTGAACCATTGATACAAGGCAGCATAGATCCATGCTTTTATGTTGTTTATGCCAAATTCTGACCCTACCATCTGAATGTCGCAGCTGAAATCCAGACTCATCAGACCAGGCAACGTTTTTCCAATCTTCTATTGTCCACATTTGGTGAGCCTGTGCGAATTGTAGCCTCAGTTTCCTGTCCTTAGCTTAAAGGAGTGGCATCTGGTGTGGTCTTCTGCTGCTGTAGCCCATCTTCTTCAAGGTTTGATGTGTTGTGTGTTCAGAGACGGTATTCTGCATACCTTGGTTGTAACAAGTGGTTATTTGAGTTACTGTTGCCTTTCTATCATCTCAAACCAGTCTGCCCATTCGCCTCTGGCCTCTGACATCAACAAGGCGTTTTTTGCCCACACAACTGCCTCCCACTGGATATTTTCTCTTTTTTGGACCATTCTCTGTAAACCCTAAAAATGGTTGTGCGTGAAAATCCCAGTAGATCAGTCGTTTTTGAAATACTCAGACCAGCTAGTCTGGCACCAACAATGCATTGAGTTACTGCCATGTGATTGGCTGATTAGCAATTTGTGTTACCAAGCTATTAAACTGCTGTACCTAATAAAATAGCCGCTAAATGTATCTGGTATCCACATTGTCTTATCAAGGCCCTTTTGTCTAACTCAATTTCTAGCTTGGTTTTCTGTTCACTAACAAAGCTTGGCACTTGGTCTGAAAAATTCTTAGAAGGCCCTTCCACTGCTTTAAGCTGCACACTTTTCATTTGGGGAATGTTTTTTCTTTAATAAATTATGGTCCTTACAAAATTTTGCACCTCCAATACATGGGTTCATGGAATGGTCTCTCAGGGCTACAAACTAGAATTTTGCACATTTTAGAAGATTCCAATCAAGTTCCCTCGGATCTAATGTTGCTAGGTGTAATTTTCCCAGTTCCTTTGGCAACAGAGTTTCTAGGATATTTTTCTACTTCACTATTCCCATACCCAAAGGGAGCCCAACCTTGGATCTCAAAACTCTGACTGCCCTAATTTTAGTTCAGAAATTATAGACTGAATCAACCAGATCTGTCTTCACCTCCCAGAAAGATGCGGAATGTATCTTTTTTGTCTGTTCCCTACTGCAGTAGTTATTATTAATTTGGAACCACTAATCGATATGAGGATAGGAGTTGCCTATCTATAAATTTCCATGTCAACATCAAAAATGAGTACCTTATTGGACAATGTGGCTTTGACTGTTCAGATGTTACAACCGTTCGGATGGATCCTAAACTTCAGAAATCAGTCGTGGAACCAACTCGTCATTTGGAGTATCTAGGTCTTGTCTTTCTTTAGATTCTTCAAAGCAGATTACAGTTCTCAAGTCAAGTCCACTTTGCATGAAATAAAAAGACAATCCTGTCAGCCACCAATTCCTAGATGCTAAAACGTAAAAATAAAATACCTAAAGCTGCTAGCTTTACACACGTCACATATATAGTGCAAAAACAATTATAAATATATATACACTGCGCTAAAATGTATGTCTAAACGTGCACAGTGAATAACTGATCTCAAATTAAAAAAATAATGAACCAGTGAATTATAAATGTTAATACACATATATCATACTATGGATATAGTTAAAGTGCCTAGTGCATAACTGTGTATTACAAGCCAAAAAATAAATAAAATAAAAAATATTATATATATATATATATATATATATATATATATATATATATATATTAAAATCAAAAAACATATATATATTAAAAAAGCAGCAATATATCAAAGTGCTTCTGTGCTTTCATATAGTGTCCAAATAAGTCAATAATGACCATGCTTTCATGCAGTGTCCAAATACTGTGGGGACGGAAAGTATTCAGACCCCCTTACATTTTTCACTCTTTGTTATATTGCAGAAGTATTATACTTCCGCTCAGCACTTCAGCGAATGCACAAAGAGAAAATATACAACAGACTTCTGCAGAACACTAAACAGACTACAGGTGACCTGATTCTCCATCAAACTTTTTCATCTCTCATTCAGGCTTCCTCTCAATTTCACCACTCTGTATCTGTATCATGCACTCCCTACTTTTCCTTCTCACAGTTGCATCCTCTCTCAAATTCTCACTCCTTCACCCATCTTCTCCACCCCACAGCTTATATATATCACCCTCACTCCTGTCTTCACCTTATTACTGCACTTATCAGCTCCTGCTAATTCTGAACCCATATACCAATAAAACCTGAAGGCCACTGGGACGTGTCCCCCCCACATAAGTCACACTCCCATATCACCTCTCTCACCCTTCTGCTTCTCCTAACTTCTGGAGATATTTCCCCAAATCCTGGACCGCCATCATTTACCTTCGGCCAACATACCCAGCACCCCCCTTCCTCTGATAGCAGTCCACACAATCTCATTTCTATTCCTCTTCAGTCTAGAACAAGCCTCCCCTTCTCCTGTGCCCTTTGGAATGCCCGCTCTGTTTGTAACAAACTCACCACCGTCCATGACCTATCTCTATCACAAACTCCCTGAACCTACTTGCAATTACTGAGACCTGGATTCAATAATCTGACCTTCCTTCTCCTGCTTCTCTCTCCTATGGTGACCTCCTGTGGACTCACTCTCCCAGGCCTAGTGGACGGGAAGGAGGTGGTGTTGGAATCCTCCTATCCCCTCAAAGCACTTTTCAGGTTCTTCATCCACCCCCCTCTATGTCCCTCTCTTCATTTGAAACTCACTGTATTCGTCTATTTTCTCCAGTTTCATTGAGAATTGCTGTAATCTATCAGCCCCTTGGACCGGTATCAAACTTCCTTGACGACTTCTCTGCCTGGCTACCCTACTTTCTCTCTTCTGAAATTCCAACAATCATTCTTGGTGACTTCAACATCCCTGTTAATTTTAACACTCCCGCTACTTCTAAGCTGCTGAGCCTAACCTCCTCTTTTGACCTAAAACAATGGACTAGCACTTCTACTCACTCTGTTGGCAACTGCCTTGACCTCATATTCTCCTACCTATGCACACCGCATAACCTCTCCAATATTCCTTTTCCTCTCTCTGATCACCACCTTATTAGTTTCACTCTCTTCTTGTCTGCCTCTCCCTTGCCTTCCAACTACCAAACTATTACCCGTAGAAACCTTCACCATCTTAACCCTTCTCTTCTTTTTTCTGCTACAGATTGTCTTTACGACAAAATTTCATCCTTGGCCTGCCCCAACTTGACCATTTCTATCTACAATAGTTAACTGTCATGCACCTTGATCACCTTCGCCCCCCTCACTACGCACAGAATCAGGCCCCAACCACTACAACCCTGGCAGACAGACAATACCAGAAGCCTCAAAAAACGTAGCCGCGCTCTTGAGCGTCTGTGGCGTAAAACTAAGTCACAGCAAGATTTCAGCCTATATAAATCTGTCCTCCAAAAATATCATTCCTGCCTCCACACTGCCTCCACACTCACGTAGTCCCCGTCAACTCTTTTCTACCTTTACCACTCTAATTTGTCCTCCATTACCCCCACCCACTAACTTACTCACTGCCCAGGAGATTGCTAATCACTTCAAATATAAGATTGAGACAATTTGTCTTGAGATCTCTGCTCTACAGATATCTCCCTCACTTTACACTCCTTGTCCTCCTGCACAATCAATACTTCCCTCTTTTAACCCAGCTACTATAGAGGAAGTCACTAAACTTTTTTCTAATGCCCACCTAACCTCCTGCCCCCTGGACCCTGTTCCTTCTCAAATACTATGGGCACCATCTGACTCAATCCTACACTCCTTAACTCATATCTTCAACCTCTCCCTCTCTACTGGCTTCTTCCCCAACCCTCTAAAACATGCGCTAGTCACTGCCATACCAAAAAAGACCTCACTAGACCCCACCGATCTTAACAACCTAAGACCCCTCTCTTTACTCCCTTTTGCCTCCAAACTCCTTGAACGTTTAGTCTACATTCGACTGAGCGACCACCTCATTGAGAATAACCTTCTTGTCACCTTCTGTCTGGAATTTCGCCCGCAGCACTCCACAGAAACTGCCCTGCTAAAACTCACAAACGACTTACTAACATCCAAAATCAACGGTCATTATTCCATACTCTTACTCTTGGACCTTTCTGCTGCCTTTGATACAGTTGACCACCCCCTCCTCCTCAAAAAACTCAATTTGCTTGGTCTCAATGGCTGCACTCTCCGTTGGTTCGAATCTTACCTATCTCATCGCACCTTCAGTGTCACTTACAACTCCACTTCCTCTTCTCCAACTCCTCTTACCGTTTAGGTTCTGTCCTTGGACCTCTACTATTCTCAATCTACACGTCGCCCCTGGATCAGCTGATAGCCTCCCATGGCTTTCACTACCATTTATATGCTGATGACACCCAAATCTATCTCTCTGCCCCTCAGCTCACCCCATCAATCTCCTCACGCATCACTGATCTACTAACAGACATATCAGCCTGGATGTCAAACCACTTCCTCAAACTGAATCTATCTAAAACGGAGCTCTTAATATTTCCTCCCCCACGTGCCTCTTGCCCTGACTTCTCTGTCAAGATCAATGGCACATCTATCAGTCCATCCCCGCATACCAGGGTGCTAGGGGTAACCTTAGACTCTGAACTGTCCTTTCAGGCCCACATACAATCCCTGTCTAAATCAAGCCGCCTTAGCCTCCGCAGCATTTCCAGAATACGGCCCTTTTAAACTAATGACACCACCAAGCTTCTAATTCACTCCCTGGTCATCTCTCGCCTCGACTACTGCAACTCCCTCCTCATTGGATTACCTTTACATAGACTATCCGCCCCTTCAGTCCATAATGAATGCCGCTGCAGGACTCATCCACCTTACCAACCATTCAGTGTCCTCCACCCCTCTCTGCCAATCCCTCCACTGGCTTCCACTCACCCAACAAATAAAATTCAAAGTACTAACAATAATTTACAAAGCCATCCATGACTCTGCCCCCAGCTACATCACTAACCTAGTCCCAAAATACCAACCAAGCCGCTCTCTTCGGTCATCCCAAGACCTCCTACTTTCTAGCTCCCTTGTCACCTCCTCCCATGCTCACCTCCAGGATTCCTCTAGAGCTTCTCCCATCCTTTGGAACTCCCTACCCCAATCTGTCCGACTGTCCCCTAATCTATCCATCTTTAGGCGATCCCTGAAAACCCATCTCTTCAAAGAAGCCTATTCTGCTAAAGTAACACTGTTTTAATTCCTCCATCAGCTCATCCCCTCACAGCTATTACCTTTTGTATCAATTGATCCTTCTTTTTTAGATTGTAAGCTCTAACGAGCAGGGCCCTCTGATTTCTCTTGTACCAAATTGTAATGTAACTGTAATGTTTGCCCTCATGTTGTAAAGCGCTGCGCAAACTGTTGGCGCCATATAAAACCTGTATAATAGTAATAATAATGTCAGAGCAAATGAGAATCATGAGGTCAAAGGAACTGCCTGAAGAGCTCAGAGACAGAATTGTGGCAAGGCACAGATCTGGCCATGGTTACAAAAAAATTTCTGCTGCACTTAAGGTTCCTAAGAGCACAGTGGCCTCCATAATCCTTAAATGGAAGACGTTTGGGATGACCAGAACCCTTCCTAGAGCTGGCCGTCCGGCCAAACTGAGCTATTGGGGGATAAAAGCCTTGGTGAGAGAGGTAAAGAAGAACCCAAAGATCACTGTGGCTGAGCTCCAGAGATGCAGTCGGGAGATGGGAGAAAGTTGTAGAAAGTCAACCATCACTGCAGCCCTCCACCAGTCAGGGCTTTATGGCAGAGTGGCCCGACGGAAGCCTCTACTCAGTGCAAGACATATGAAAGCCCGCATGGAGATTGCTAATAAAACACCCGAAGGACTCCAAGATGGTGAGAAATAAGATTCTTTGGTCTGATGAGACAAGATAGAACTTTTTGGCCTTAACTCTAAGCGGTATGTGTGGAGAAAACCAGGCACTGCTCATCACCTGTCCAATACAGTCCCAACAGTGAAGCATGGTGGTGGCAGCATCATGCTGTGGGGGTGTTTTTTCAGCTGCAGGGACAGGACGACTGGTTGCAATCGAAGGAAAGATGAATGCGGCCAAGTACAGGGATATCCTGTACGAAAACCTTCTCCAGAGTGCTCAGGACCTCACACTGGGCCGAAGGTTTACCTTCCAACAAGACAATGACCCTAAGCACACAGCTAAAATAACGAAGGAGTGGCTTCATAACAACTCAGTGACTGTTCTTGAATGGCCCAGCCAGAGCCCTGACTTAAACTTAATTGAGCATCTCTGGAGAGACCTAAAAATGGCTGTCCACCAACGTTTACCATCCAACCTGACAGAACTGGAGAGGATCTGCAAGGAGGAATGGCAGAGGATCCCCAAATCCAGGTGTGAAAAACTTGTTGCATCTTTCACAAAAAGACTCATGGCTGTATTAGATCAAAAGGGTGCTTCTACTAAATACTGAGCAAAGGGTCTGAATACTTAGGACCATGTGATATTTCAGTTTTTCTTTTTTTAAAAATCTGCAAAAATGTCAACAATTCTGTGTTTTTCTGTCAATATGGGGTGCTGTGTGTACATTCATGAGGAAAAAAATGAACTTAAATGATTTTAGCAAATGACTACAATATAACAAAGAGTGAAAAATGTAAGGGGGTCTGAATACTTTCCATCCCCACTGTATGTCATTAATGACCGTGCTGAAAACAATGCTTCACTAATCCAATATTGATAAAGGTCCGTGTAATCCAAAAGCTGTGATCAAAGCCGTGCTAAGGTGTCATCACTCAGGTGCCCCCCTTAGGTAATAAATGCTCACCTTGGAGTGTGCGACTTTGCAATTAAGCTAAGTCAGAACACGCATGTGAACCGCATCTGGGCTCTATAATGGTATTGGGCTCCTGGATTCCTTAGCATACACCAACCAGGGTATGAAACAGGAAAAACTCAATAGTGCAAGTACAGTTTGAACCATTTATTAAATAAAGCAAAAAAGATCCCCTTCAGAGGTACTCACACAGATTAGGTGTGTCAGTGCACCACTTTATAGTAAGCCTATACTGGTGTATACCAATGGTGGTATCGGGATGATGCGGGCGTCCTCCTCAGTGCACAAGATGCCTGCTGTGCCATCCTGACCCCTCCCCTTTAACTATATCCATAGTATGATATATGTGTATTAACATTTATAATTCACTGGTTCATTATTTATTTAATTCAAGTCCACTTTGCATTAGAATCTTGGACCTAATGGTAGCCTCCTTTGAGGCAGTCAATTTGTCCTCTTTCTCTCCTGACCTGTACAACACAATGGTCAATCAAGTACATGGGCAGACTGACTTATTTGGCACTAAGGACCAGGTTTTTCCTGACCTGGTAGTTTAGGCCCCTTTCACACTGACAGACCGATCAAGTCCACCTGTTCGTTTTTCAGGTGGACCCGATCAGACAGTCCATTGCTCTCAATGGTGCTGTGGATGTCAACAGACATGTCATCTGTTTCCAGCCTATAGAGGACAGCGGGCTGTGTCTGTGCCCACTCTGCCTCAGCGGAGCGGACAAGGGCCTGTCATCTGCCTGCTCAGTAGAGAGATCCCTTGCTGAGCAGGCACATCCGCTCGTGGACTCTGCCAGTGTGAAAGGGGCCTTTGGAATTCAGTTCTGGAATTGGGGAAGTCCTTCCTTCTAATCTTTTGGAGGCTCCTCCTCATGTTAGATTCCAGCCTGTCTGTACAGAGGACTTGAGTCCTGAGTACCCTGTATTTACAGAGTACTTGATTGTCGTAGAAGTCTCATCTCCTGATCATTTCCTGAAATGTTGGGTGAAATGCCTGTCTCTGCAGCAATGGAACATTTTGTTGGATTGAGTCAGACAAAGCCACGATGGTGACGCTTGTCAACCATCAGGGAAGTATCAGAATTCTAATGCTGCGTACAGACGATCGGACATTCCGACAACAAAACTGTGGATTATTTTCCTTCGGATGTTGGCTCAAACTTGTCTTGCATACACATGATCACACAAATGTTGTCGGAAATTCCGAACGTCAAGAATGTGGTGACATACAAGACGTACGACGAGCCGAGAAAAATGAAGTTCAATAGCCAGTGCGGCTCTTCTGCTTGATTCTGAGCATGCGTGGACTTTTGTGCATCGGAATTGTGTACACATGATTGGAATTTCCGACAACAACTCTTCTTGTCGGAAAATTTGAGAACCTTCTTTCTCTCAAACAGTTGTTGTCGGAAATTCGGACAGCAAATGTCCGATGGAGCCTACACACGGTCGGAATTTCCAACAACAAGCTCACATCGAACATTTGTTGTCGGACATTCCGATCGTCTGTACGCGGCATTATGCTCACAGACACTTTTTTTCTTAGGGCTACAGCTCTTAATAATTTCTGATGTTGTATTGTCACCCTTTCCGTGTTTTCCAGCTGGACTACCATTGGAGCAAAACAGGATTATTTTTTTACAGTGCTCTACAAAACTAAGTATTCTTTGGTGAGAGTTTAGCTTTACTTTAATTTAAAATAACGAGATTCATAAAAATTATTGTGTCTGTGTCCGCTACTGTTTGTCTATCCAGTGTTCACATGAAAGACTTATAATAGCCAAAATAAAATATTGTAAATATCTCAAACTTCTTGATGGATGAATGCTTACATGACGTCAGAGGTGACCTACTTTTCATAACAGCCAAGGGTAAACCAACTAGAAAAAATATTCTTACATAACTATCCTGCTAACCAGTAACCACACAGCCTCTTATTCTCACAATAGAAGAAGATCCCAGTATGATTTGGTTCATATAAAAGAAGGAGCTGTCATATTTCTTCAGCAAAATCTTATCAGATGTCCAGCTACAAAAAAGAAAATATCATGCATTTATTCATAGCAGGCTATTTGTCATTAGGTAAAACCACTTGGTTTGATCACTAAAACAACATTTTAGTTTAAAGAATATAGGGCTTAAAATGCTATTTTTATTTCCTTAGCATGCATTTATAAAAGTCCTGCAAACAGAATATCTTAGCTTAAAGGGGATTGCCCAGTCTCACTGATTTAAAGGATAAGTGCACTTTTACACATGCAGTGTTCTACCATTTATGCTGGGAAATATTGCCATAGACGTTTATGAGGGTTGACAGCAAAGGCACTGTGAGCCCTAACAAGGTTTGGCTGCAGGCAAATAACATTGTGGAGAACCTTGGTAGGATGGCAGGTATACACCTGGAGCAGAGAATGGTGAGTTAGTTTGGGTAGAATGTACAAATACACTTATCTTTTTGTGTTTTTTTGACAGTTTTATGATAGTATTACAACATTTTTGCTTTACTGTATACCATGCCTTCAACACTTCTGATTAGAGATAAGTACATTTTCATATATTATTGGCCTCTACATTACATACATATCAGGAAGATCAAGGTCAGTTCACTAGTTATCATGATGTGGTTACATACTTACATAGATTTTAACCACTTCAGCCCCGGAAGGATTTACCCCCTTCCTGACCAGAGCACTTTTTACAATTCGGCACTGCGTCGCTTTAACTGCTAATTGCGCGGTCATGCAATGCTCTACCCAAACTAAATTTGCGTCCTTTTCTTCCCACAAATAGAGCTTTCTTTTGATGGTATTTGATCACCTCTGTCGTTTTTATTTTTTGCGCTATAAATGGAAAAAGACTGAAAATTTTGAAAAAAAAGGATATTTTCTACTTTTTGTTATAAAAAAAATCCAATAAACTAAATTTTAGTCATACATTTAGGCCAAAATGTATTCGGCCACATGTCTTTGGTAAAAAAAATGTCAATAAACGTATATTTATTGGTTTGCGCAAAAGTTATAGCGTCTACAAACTAGGGTACATTTTCTGGAATTTACACAGCTTTTAGTTTATGACTGCCTATGTCATTTCTTGAGGTGCTAAAATGGCAGGGCAGTACAAACCCCCCCCAAATGACCCCATTTTGGAAAGTAGACACCCCAAGGAAATTGCTGAGAGGCATGTTGAACCCATTGAATATTTATTTTTTTTGTCCCAAGTGATTGAATAATGACAAAAAAAAAAAAAAAAAATTTACAAAAAGTTGTCACTAAATGAAATATTGCTCACATAGGCCATGGGCATATGTGGAATTGCACCCCAAAATACATTCAGCTGCTTCTCCTGAGTACGGGGATACCACATGTGTGGCACTTTTTGGGAGCCTAGCCGCGTACGGGGCCCCGAAAACCCAGCACCACCTTCAGGATTTCTAAGGGTGTACATTTTTGATTTCACTCCTCACTACCTATCACAGTTTTGAAGGCCATAAAATGCCAAGATGGCACAACCCCCCCCCAAATGACCCCATTTTGGAAAGTAGACACCCTAAGCTATTTGCTGAGAGGCATGGTGAGTATTTTGCAGCTCTCATTTGTTTTTGAAAATGAAGAAAGACCAGAAAAATTTTTTTTTTTTTTCTTTTTTCAATTTTCAAAACCTTGTGACAAAAAGTGAGGTCTGCAAAATACTCACTATACCTCTCAGCAAATAGCTTGGGGTGTCTACTTTCCAAAATTGGGTCATTTGGGGGGGGGTTTGTGCCACCTGGGCATTCCATGGCCTCCGAAACTGTGATAGGCAGTGAAGAGTGAAATCAAAAATTTACGGCCTTAGAAAGCCTGAAGGCGGTGCTTGGTTTTCGGGGTCCCGTGCGCGGCTAGGCTCCCAAAAAGTCCCACACATGTGGTATCCCCGTACTCAGGAGAAGCAACAGAATTTATTTTGGGGTGTAATTTCACAAATCCCCATGGCATGTTTGAGCAATATAACATTTAGTGACAACTTTGTGCAAAAAAAAAAAAAAAAAATTTGTCTCTTTCCCGCAACTTGTGTCACAATATAAAATATTCCATGGACTCGACATAACTCTCAGCAAATAGCTTGGGGTGTCTACTTTCCAAAATGGGGTCATTTGGGGGGGTTTGAACTGTCCTGGCATTTTATGCACAACATTTAGAAGCTTATGTCACACATCACCCACTCTTCTAACCACTTGAAGACAAAGCCCTTTCTGACACTTTTTGATTACATGAAAAAATTATTTTTTTTTGCAAGAAAATTACTTTGAACCCCCAAACATTATATATTATTTTAAAGCAAATGCCCTACAGATTAAAATGGTGGGTGTTTCATTTTTTTTTTTCACACAGTAATTGCGCAGCGATTTTTCAAACGCATTTTTTGTGGAAAAAACACACTTTTTAAAATTTTAATGCACTAAAACACACTATATTGCCCAAATGTTTGATGAAATAAAAAAGATGATCTTAGGCCGAGTACATGGATACCAAACATGACATGCTTTAAAATTGCGCACAAACGTGCAGTGGCAACAAAATTAATACATTTTTAAAAGCCTTTAAAAGCCTTTACAGGTTACCACTTTAGATTTACAGAGGAGGTCTACTGCTAAAATTACTGCCCTCGATCTGACCTTCGCGGTGATACCTCACATGCATAGTGCAATTGCTGTTTACATTTGACGCCAGACCGACGCTTGCGTTCTCCTTAGCGCGAGAGCAGGGGGGACAGGGGTGCTTTTTTTTTTTTTTTTATCCCCTATGATAGCAATAGGTAGTGATAGGTACTCTTTTTTGAAAAAATTGGGGTCTATTAGACCCTAGATCTCTCCTCTGCCCTCAAAGCATCTGACCACACCAAGATCGGTGTGATAAAATGCTCCCCCAATTTCCCAATGGCGCTGTTTACATCCGGCGAAATCTAAGTCATAAAATGCTTGTAGCTTCCGGTTTCTTAGGCCATAGAGATGTTTGGAGCCACTCTGGTCTCTGATCAGCTCTATGGTCAGCTGGCTGAATCACCGGCTGCATTCTCAGGTTCCCTGTTGAGACAGGAGAGCCAGAGAAAAACACAGAAGACGGTGGGAGGGGGGGGGGGGCATTCCCTCCCACTGCTTGTAAAAGCAGTCTAGAGGCTAATTAGCCGCTAGGATTGCTTTTACATGAAAGCCGACCGCTGGCTAAAAAGAATGATACCAAGATGATACCTAAACCTGCAGGCATCATTCTGGTATAACCACTCAAAGTCGTGAATGGCGTACCTGAAGACAAAAAAATGGTTAACAATAAAGCACAGTAAACGGTATAAAGTATAAAAAATTGCATACCTGAAAAGCAAACATGATAAAACATAATAACAATAAAACATTGCAGAATAGAATACAGTAAAAAAGAGCAGAACAATAGAGAGAGAATAGAGAGAGAGAGAACAATAAAACGACAACTATTTTTTTTTATTTTTGTTTGTGTTTTTTTTTTTTTTTTTACACTTTTTTTTTGTAACTGTAACTTTTATAACTGTAACCGGTTCCAGGTTCGGGTCTCTCAAAATGCGATGGCATCTTGGGAGACCCTGTGAAAGTGTGCCTAGTCTGTGCAATGCTGTACCCTACGCTAATACTCAACTAGTGAATGGTAGCGTTCAAAACATTCACCAATGCAAAGACCAGGATTATCAGGACAGGAGGGACAATAATAGCGGGTGTCACGTCTATATCCGCGCTTGCTGCAGACACATCTTTTTTGGGGGGGTTCGTTGGGTAGGGGTACTCGGGAGGACATATAAATGCCTCTCATGCAGCCGACTGCATTTGGTTGGGGATGTGAATGGGGGAAGTACGGGCGCTGCAGAAGCGGTGGGTTCACAAATTAGGATTGGCGAATGCAGCAGGAAGGGCACTATGGGCACGACAAGCCTATGTTTGTCTTTTTGGTGGCAGCGGGACACTACTTGTGCTTGCCACCTCACCAGCTTGAACTGCACTTATGGGACTCGCCACGTCACCAAGTGTTACTGCAGTGCTGGTTTGACTACAACCGGGGTGTACTAGGCCGCTGGCGCTTGCCAGTTCACCAAAATGCTACAAAAAAAAGTGACAGTGATTGATCGATACTGCACTTGGGTGGGCTGGGCCAGGCGGAGGGGCAAAACGCAGGTGCTAGCAGGTATCTGGGCTGATCCCACTAACACTGCGTTTTTGGGAACCCTAAACTGCTGGGGACGCTAGTATAGATCTGATCGGATCAGATATTGATCCGATCAGATACTATACCACTAAGGGAGGCGTATGCTGCGTGTGTGGGTGTTAGCGGTACTGGCGCTAATCTGACGCTGCCTGGGGCTGGTGCTTGCCAGTTCACCAAAATGCTACCAAAAAAACTGTTAGCGATCGCAGGGATCAGGCCTGACTCTGCGAACGCTGCAGTTATGCGTTTAGTGTTTTGTAAGTGACAGTGATCGATCGATACTGCACTTGGGTGGGCTGGGCTGGGCTGGGCGGAGGGGCAAAACGCAGGTGCTAGCAGGTATCTGGGCTGATCCCGCTAACACTGCGTTTTTGGGAACGAACCCTAAACTGCTGGGGACGCTAGTATAGATCTGATCGGATCAGATATTGATGCGTTCAGATACTATACCACTAAGGGAGGTGTACGGTGCGTGTACGGTGCGTGCGTGGGTGTTCGCGGTACTGGCGCTAATCTGACGCTGCCTGGGGCGACGCATATCACCGCCGGGCGATCAGGGGGCTAAACCTTTATTCGGTAATAAACGGCGGGTGCCCTGACACTATATAAAATAAACAAACTAACCAGCGTCACCCGTAACAGTTATACGGTAATCAGTGGTGAAAGGGTTAACTAGGGGGCAATCAAGGGGTTAAAACATTTATTAGATAGTATATGGGGGTCCCTGTCGCTATAAAACTCTGACGGTGAACCTAAATATTTACGTTCCTAACTAGCGTCACCAGCGACACTAATACAGCGATCAGAAAAATGATCGCTTAGCGACACTGGTGACGGGGGGTGATCAAGGGGTTAAAACTTTATTAGGGGGGGTTAGGGGGGTACCCTAGACCTACAGGGGGCTAATACTAACTGTCCTACCACTGCTAACTGTCACAAACTGACACTATGCAGTAATCAGGAAAAAAAAAAAAAAACCTGCTTGGTGTCAGTTTGTGACGGGGGGGGGGTGATTGGGGGTGTTTAGTGTGCCTGGCATGTTCTACTGTGTTGTGTGTGTGTGTTGGTGCACTTACATGTCTTCTCTCCTCGGCGCTGCAACGGAAACTGGCCAGCCGAGGAGAGATGACATCACATCCTCTGCCTCTGTGTACTATACTGAGGCAGGGGATGTTTCTCATTGGCTGGGAGCGATCGCGAGGGGGGGGCCACGATCGGATGGTCTCCCCCTCATCTCTGATCGCTTCCAACCAAACGCCGACTGCCGATGGCACCGGGGGGGGGTCCGATCGGACCCCCCGCCCGCGGGAAGGCAATCACGTACCAGGTACGTGATTTTGCCTGCCCGTGCCGCTCTGCTCACGTATATATGCGTGAGGCGGTCGGCAAGTGGTTAAAGATAAAAAAAAAAAAAAAAAGCAAAGGTCCATCTAACTGTGGGACTGGCTATCTGTGGTTTCATAGTCAGCTCCCAACCGTGCATGCACAGCGGTGCGTTGCCTCTGTGAATGATCTCACAGCCTACTGGTACCTGTGACGTGTCCCAAGAACCAGGTGGGGGCCGAACTTCTGCTTGGATTGCCTAGGCAGCAAAATCAGGTACGTCCCCCCCCCAAAAAATGTCCAAAAGTTAAAAAAGGAGGAACAGAGGATGCAGACAAGCAGAACTTCCCTTTAAGGGTGAAATTCTGCTTCAACCCTCTCAGCTAATTCCACACCCTTGGGGAGGGAGTTCCACATTTTAACTGCTCTAGCAGTAAAGAACCCTTTTCACAACCTAAAGCAGGGTATACACGTTCATTTTTTTTCCTTCAACCAGCAGGTTCAAGGGAAAAAAAATGACAGATTCCCACATCAACACAATCAATGAGTGATGCAGGGATCTCTCAAACTGCGGTATTGTATTCTGACAGTGGGGACTCCCTCCCATTCATTAGAAAACACTGATCAGTGCTGCAACCATTGACTGAAAGTGCTGACCGAATGCTGGTTTTCCAGCAATACTGTTCGACCAAAGCCAGTTGTTAGACCTGCTTATGTCAAACAGTTCGACGGACCGAAAGTTGGCCGGTTCCTGCTGAACCAACAGTTATTCAGTCCATGTATATGTTAAACCTCCTTTTTTCTATTCTCAAATCGTGGCTGCGTGTCCTCTTCAGGGACCTTAGAGCAAATAGTTATTTACAGTCACTGAAGTCACTTTTGATATATTTGTACATTGTAACCAAATCCCCTTTAAGCGTCTCTCCTCCAGAGTACTGTAATTTACGTCATTAATCTTCATAGCTGAGTTCCTCCATCCACTTTATTAATGTTGTTGCCCTTCACTGAACTTTTTCTAATTTCTATTTTCCTAAGGATTGGTGACCAAAACTGAACTCAAATTCAAAATGAGGCCAAATCATTGTTTTAAAAAAGGAGTAGAATTATTGATTTATCTCTGCAATGTATGCCAGTTTTAATGCATTTGAGCAACTTGGCAACTTGGAACCCCTCCTAATGTGTACTGTATTTTGCATTTGTATTTTTAGCACTATCACATTACACATGCATTGTTGTTTGTTTGCCCTAAAATTATTTTGTCCCTTCCTCAATCCATAGCTAGGAAATGCTCTGTATAGCTAGTCTTATGCTCATTTCAGTGTGTCTTTAGTTTCTATTCTGAGCACGTGTAACTGCTGGAGCTAGACATACTATGATTTTTGATCTATTTGATGTTCATCTGAGAAAATCTGCACACATTTTGGATTAAAGCTTTCTATGATCTGCAAGATGTCATTTGGATTGAGTCGCTGTCTACTAATTCTGCTGAGTCTGTAAGCTACAGCTATCTTGCCACAACTGGAGTAGTTATAGAGCTCACACTTGCAGTGCTTAAATTGGAGAGGCAGAACAGGCACAGAGTTGTATAGCGTGTTTCAGTATTGAACCTCATCTGCCATGTAGGTGCCAAACTTTTATCAAGGTCCTTCTGTAATGATGCTATATCCTGTGCTATGGTTATTCGTCCAAGCATATTGTATGGGTCGGGAAAAGTGGACTTTCAACTAGTCTTTAAACTGGTTGTAAAGGCTCAAGGTTTTTTTACCTTCATGCACGAAGGTAAAAAATCCTTCTGTGTGCAGCAGCGCCCCCAACCCCCCCAAAATTTACCTGAGCCCCATCTCGATTCAGCAATGTGCATGAGAGCCTCAGCTTTCCCAGGTCTCACCTTCCTCATTGGATGAGACAACAGCAGTAGCCATTAGCTCCAGCTACTGTCAATCACAGCCAGTGAGCCAAAAAGGAGATAGTGGGGGTGGGGCCTACTGTGCTTCGTGTGTGAATGGACACACAGAGCAGCAGCTTGGGAGCAGCTTGTTATGGGGGCACTAGGCAGGAGGAAAGGGCCTGGAACACCAGCGGGGGACCTGAGAAGAGGAGGATTGGAGCTGGTCTGTGCAAAACCACTGCACAGAACAGGTAAGTATACATGTTTGTTATTTTAAAAAAATAAACCTTTAATGTCACTACAGTATGTCACATGGCAATCATCATGAATACATGTTTTCTTGACACACAGTTTCACAATTATTTCTATTATTTGGAATATATAATACAGCATATATAGGTGCGTGTTTATACATAATATATACAATTATATTTTACCCACACCAGCATTTCTTATGTTAATTTTATGCTTTTGTCCTACAGCGGCCCTCTCAGCAATACTTGATATCATTCATCCCAGAACAAGAACTTTTGTGACACATTATATCCAGTTTAACCAAGGGCTCAAATTAAAGGTATACACTAGCTGATACTTCTTTAACCAGTTCTGGACCAGCCGCTGCAGTTTTACTGTGGCAGGTTGGTCCGGCTGCGCGAAATCACGTTAGTAGTATACGTTCCGCGTGGCCGGCGGGGGGCACGTGCGCCCCCCCCGCCGGCCGCGACGATAGGATTCGATCAGGAACTGATCAATCCCCAGGCCCAGGCAAATGAAATCTGGCCTGGACCTGGTGATCGCTCCTGGCAAATGAGATCCTTCCCCTGCATGTGTAAGTGTAAACACAGCAGGGGAAGTGATGTCATCTGTCCTCGTGTCGGTCTTTTTGTTCCAGACCGAGAGGAGAGAGCATCTAACAGTGAGTTGCACCAACACTACACTGACACCAGGTCACATAGGCACACAATTCACCCCCCGATCACCCCCCTAGTTAACCCCTTCACCGCCTGTCACTGTGTTACCCAGTACAGCAATCATATTTTTTTTTGATCGCTGTACTGGTGTCATTAGTGACAAAAATCAGTGTTAGGGTAATTGGCGTTAGGCCCAGATAGGTCTAGGGACCCCCCCAACCCTCCCCCAAATAAGGGTTCAACCCCTTGATTACCCCCTGTCACCTGTGATCACAGTATAAGTGTCACGGGTGACACAGTTTATCTTTTTTTTTAATAGCGTCGGGGCACCCGCCGTATTGTACCCAATAAAGGTTTAACCCCCTGATCACCCGGCGGGTGATCAAAGTTAGGTTTTAGCGTCAGATAGGGTCTATGTCGAATACGGGAGGCGTGATGCAGACGTGAGACGTCTGACGGGGGAGGGGCCCGAAGGTGGCACCGGAGTGGAGGACGGAGGCGTGCAGGATGGAGCGGGTCGGCGTGCACGGGTCGGCGGCGAGGAGAGAGACTGCTGTCGCCTTGCGCACTGAGTGACTGAGAGGACGCTGCTGGCTGCTCTGTCACACCGGCAACGGAGTAAGAAACGGACCCCCACGTGGAGTGCTCTGCGGGGGAGAGAGACAGGCGTACGGAGCTCCAGGGCTGGTTGAGTGACAGGAGGGCCAGCATAAGATCCACTATGTGCCAGCGTCTCACAGCAGAGCCCGTGCAACTACGAAAATAAAGTTACTGTACAGCGGCATCCCCCCTGTCCCATCCTGCTCTGGATTTGGCTGTTAATAGTACAAGAGGAAACATTACAGCATATTGTAAAACAAGGAATTGGTGAGTTAAAAGCACAGAAGAAGATCACCTCCCCAGGTATGATTATTTGATGTGATGAACTGTTAAATGACAAATGACAATGACCAGAGAGCCTTGATGTTAAATAAAGGTGGAGGAAGGAAAGGAAAAGGTCATATAAGAGACTGTTCATAAATCCCGGTAATTAAATGCTTAATTGCAAAAAAGTATCATCAGTAGGGAGGTGGGGAGCCCGCAGAAAGGGATATAGGAATCTGAAAGGTATAGAGGCGCTGTTTAACGCCGGACCCCCTGCTAGACGGAAACTATTTACAGTTTAGTAGTTCCAGCAGTGAGTGTTATACAGAGCAGCAAGGGTTGAAGACTGGACGGAAGGCGGGTATGCGACTGTTGCTTAGGATTTGAATTATCCAAAGCAAGTCCAGGTGTAGCATGAGAGAACGCAATCAGAAAACAGCTGAACCCAAAACCCCCAGGGAGAGCCTCAATACAAGTACAATACAGAAGTACCTCAAGGAAGTGAGTGCCAAAAGTCCGGCTGCTGACATGAAACAAGCGGGAACGAAAGATAAAAAAACTCAGCTAAAACAAAAAGGGGGACAGAGGGAGAAGCCCAGAGAAGATATGGAGCAAGAGGGCGCTGGTGCTATGAGCGATTCAGAGGAGCTAAGAAACGCTATACCCTTTATAAGTAAAACAGAGATGACAGAAATGTTCACTAAGTTGGAAAATGTTATTAAATCAGAAATATTAAATGTTCGGTCAGACATGAGTCATCTGCTGCGTAGAGTGGAAGAAATAGAAGAAGCCACGGATTCCCAGGCGAAAGAGATACAGGATTTAAAAGAGCGAATGAGGAAAATGCAAGACGATAACCGTTTATTGATTTACAAACTAGAAGAACAAGAAAATCAAAGTCGAAGACAAAATCTACGAATAAGAGACCTCCCTGAACAACAGAATGAGGACTTAAGGAATAAAATGCAGAAAATTTTCAACCCGATCCTGGGAAGAAGGGAAGATCAGGTTCTGAGGATTGAAAGGGTCCATAGAATCAGAAAACCTCCGAATATAAGGCAAGACATCCCAAGAGATGTAATAGTTAAATTCCACTCATATGAAGACAAGGAGAAGATATGGACCAATCTTAGAGGGGCTCCCCCTCTTAGCTTTGATATCAAAGAGTTAAAAATCTTTTCAGATTTATCAGCGGAAACATTAGCAAGAAGAAGGCAATTAAAACCCCTGTTGGATCAACTGAAGAAGGCTAACCTAAAATATAGTTGGGGGTTTCCAACATCCCTACTTGTGACAAAAGAAGGTAGAACATATAAAATGAGGTTCCCGGAGGAAATGCGGGACTTTTGTGGAAATCTGGGGATCACACCACCAGAAGTACCTAATTGAGGAAAATGGAAAAGAGATAAGAGGACAAGGGCAAGAAGAAGAGAGGGATGGAGGACTTCTTTCAGAGGACTCTTTTTTTTTTTTTCCCTTCCTTCTCCTAGCCCCCCACTTATTGGGTGGGAATGGAGGGGGAGACTGTAGACCGAGACTTGTGATTATGATCTGAGGTGGGGTGGGAGGGGGGGAAGGGGTAAAGGAATATGGGATAATAGCAACATAAAAGGCTCAGAGCTGGAGGAGATATGGAGGAGATCTACGACCCGATGGGTCTGTGCGCCATGGCCCCGCTAGCCCTCTTCCCTGTCATATAAGGTGGCGGGGGGGCGGCAGCGGTGGCCACCGGAGGAGTGTCACCCCTGGGAAAGAGGCTCGCGATATGAGATCCAGACGGATTCATATGTGAGGGCTGATGGCTGGTAGGGCCAGGAGGAAAGGGAGAGGGAGGGGGAGGTGGGGTGGGGAGGGGGCGAAGTAAACTGCAGAGAGGGAGTACACAGAGGTCGGTTGAGAAAGAGAGATGGAATATATGTATGTTTGAGTTAAAACTATTGTCCTACAATGTTAAGGGTCTGTACCCCCCAGGGAAAAAGACATAAGTTTCTCAAGGAGCTCCAGCACTACAGAGCGGATGTAGTATTCCTCCAGGAAACACACTTGACCCAGGAATCAAATATAAAATTATATTCTCCACGATTGCCCACCTGGTATTATAGTGATACACCAATAAGGAGATCCAAGGGTGTGGCAATAGGGTTTTCTGGCTCCGTGAAATTTTCAGAAGCGGGGAGATTGACGGACCCAGAGGGCCGATTCTTATTTCTTAAGGGTATGTTAGATAAGAAAAATCTCACATTGGTGAACGTTTACTGCCCTAATAAAAACCCGACTGTATTTCTAAGGGGGATGCTTTCCAAACTGGCGGAATTTAGGGAGGGAGAGGTGGTGCTGGCGGGGGACTTTAACTTCTGTCTGGACCCTGATCACGATAGTACGTCTCGGGCACAGGGGACAAGTAAGGCTCAATTGAGTATGATTAAAAGACGGCTACTGGAAAACCACTTAATAGATGTGTGGAGGTTGCAACACTTAAGAACCAATGACTATACCTTTTTCTCCCCTGTGCACGGGATGCACTCGAGGCTAGATTATATAATGCTGGATCACAGTTTGATGGATCTTGTTGAGGAGTCCAGAATAGAGGTCACTTCCTTATCAGACCATGCGCCAGTTACATTAAGGATTAGGCTCACAGAAACACAAAGACAGTCATATTCATGGAAGCTAAATGAAAATTTATTCTTGGATCCCAAAGTGTTAGAAAAGATTAAGGAGGAAATAGAATTTTTTTTCAGAGTCAACGATACAGGAGGGATCTCACCGGCGGTGCTATGGGAGACGCATAAAGTGTATATAAGAGGGGTGTTGATATCCATAGGGGCTGGGCTGAAAAGAAAAAGAAGAGAGGAGAGGGAAAAGCTCATCAGGGAAATCCAGATATTAGAACAGAGTCACAAAAAATCAAAAGGCCAATGCCATGACAGCTACCGACAGTTGCAAAAAGGGAAGAGCTGAGAGACAACATGGAACAAGATTCAAAAAGGGCCCTAAATAAACTATTAAAGGATAGATACGTCTGGGGCAATAAAACAAGTAAACTCCTGGCAAGGATACTGAGGAAGAAAAGGGAGAGGAACTATATTATGAAAATACAAAACAAAAAAGGAGAAATAGTAGGTACAAGTAAAGGAATAGTGGAAGAGTTCAGAAAGTATTATAAAGATCTATACTCCATCAGACAAAAGGGACTAGGAGAAAGTACAAAGGAGGAGAAGATGGAAGGATTTCGAAAGGAGACAGAGGTAGTAAAGGTCTCTGAAGAGGAGAGAGATCTCCTCGACAGACCAATAGAAGAGGGGGAAATACTTGAGGCTCTAAAGAGTATTCCCAAGGGGAAAAGCCCCGGTCCCGATGGATTTACCTCACTATACCTGGAAAAATTTAAACAGATACTAGTACCCAGATTAAGCCACTATTGGAATGAACTGGGTCCGGATTGCACAATGGGGGGAGATGCCCTGGTAGCGGCCATAACATTAATTCACAAAGAAGGCAAAAATAGGGAGCTGTGTTCGAGTTACAGACCCATTTCATTATTAAATGCTGACGTAAAGTTATACGCCAAAGTCCTGGCAGGAAGATTAAGAGATAAAATGACCACCCTGGTGCACCCAGATCAGGTGGGGTTTATACCGGGAAGGCAGAGTAGAGACAATGGAGTGCGGTCAGTACTCCTGGTAGAGTCCACCAAACGAGGGGGGCCCCCAGTTCTATTCCTGTCATTGGACGCAGAAAAAGCGTTTGACAGGGTAGACTGTGGGTGGATGATCAAAACCCTTGAAATAATGGGGATGGGCCAGAGGTTTATTTCCTGGGTGAAAATACTATATACTAGTCCAACGGCATTTGTGAAGACAAATGGAGTGTCCTCAGAGCCCTTCCGGATGGAGAATGGCACTAGGCAGGGGTGTCCATTGTCCCCCCTCCTATTTGTGCTAACCCTAGAACCTTTATTATCTGCCATTCGTAGAGATCCAGACTGTAGCGGGGTAAGGATAGGATCAGAAGAACACAAATTAGCGGCCTTTGCAGATGATGTGATGTTTTTTATTACAAACCCTAGGATTACGATCCCGCATATTCAGAAGATTTTGAAAAGATTTGGGGAGATCTCAAATTTTAAAATCAATCTCGGGAAGTCTGAGGTGCTAAATGTGAATGTGAGAAAGGAGGAGGAAAAGAACCTTGCAGGGTCGTTCCCCTTCCCTTGGAGGAAAGTGATTAGTTATCTGGGGGTCAAGTTATCGAATAACCTGAAGGAATTGTATTTGAACAACTATATCCCTTTGCTGGATGAAATTAGACGAGAGGTCAGAGTTCTGGCTTCTCGCCCTCTTTCATGGATCGGACACATTAATGTGGTGAAAATGTCTATAACGCCCAAAATACTGTACAAGTTCCAGATGCTTCCTATCCCTCTCCCTCAGGTGTACTTTAGGGCCTTAAGGGGCCTAATATTGAGGTTTATCTGGGGTGGCAAAAAAATCTCGAATTGCTAGATCGGTTCTGAGTAGGAGGAAAGAGAAAGGAGGACTGGCGCTGCCTGATTTGAATAAATATTATAAAGCGGTGGCACTTACACGAGTTATAGAATGGTCAAAGGGGGGTCTAGAAAGGAGGTGGGTAAATATAGAACACAGTATGAGTAGTAAGGATTTAAGTCACATAATTTGGAACCCACCCAAATATAGAGCACTAAACACAGAGATGGCGACACTAACACATGATGCTCTGAGGGTATGGGATCAGGTTCACATGCAAAATAAGTGGACATACAATTCACCTCTGATATATCTTAAAGAAAATAGTTTTTTTGAACCAGGGAAGAGGGAGGTGGGAGGGAACTGGATTAAAAGGGATAGTTTACAAATAAAAGATGTTACTAGAGAAGGGAAAATATGCACTTATTCTGAATTAAAAGAGAAGCCTGAGAACCTTGCTATTGATCCATGGAGGTACCTCCAGCTGTCTCTATTTATTAGGAAACTGCCGAAACCACTCAGAGGGGCTGGAGATTACACGCCCCTGGAGCGGCTCTGTGAGGGGGAGCAGCAGAGGGGCCTGGTCTCACAAATTTATAAAATTCTGAGTGAGAGTGAGGAGATGGAGGTGCCCCAGTATATTAAGGCTTGGGAAAGGGAATTAGGGTCACGGTGTAGTAATTTCACATTATTGAAAATTTGGAAGATGTTACATAAATCAGCAGTAGACAGCAAGAGGACTGAGATAAACTTTAAATGTTTAGCAAGGTGGTATGCCACCCCAGATAAAATGAATAAGTTTGATCCAGCAAAATCAGATGAATGTTGGAGGAAGTGTGGGGCAGTGGGGACGATGGCGCATATTTGGTGGGAGTGTGCTGCCATCAAAATCTTCTGGAAAAAAATAATGGAACTGATTAAAACTATCATGGGCAAAACTGTGGCAGAGGATCCATGGGTATGTCTGTTTCATGGTACAGAGGAGCCCATCAAGCAATATCAAAACTCTGTGGTCCCCATACTGTTGGACTTGGCCAAGAGACAGATCGCGAAGAACTGGTTAGTACCAGATAGTCCAAATATCCGAGATTGGCTCTTCAGTATAAATGAAATATACAACATGGAGGGCATGGATGGAGAGGGAATTTATCTGGATGAGGGGGAGAACCGGGTGGACAAATGGGCAGGATGGCGGAAGTATAAAAGCTCATGGAGTTATCTGGAGGAGGTGACAAGGTGTGACTGACTGAGAAGGGATCCAGGAAAGTCCATGTCCAACAGGAGTACCCTAATCTGCAGAGGGGTGGGGGGGTGGGGGGGGGGGTTTGAGGGGGGAGAAGGGGGGGATAGAAGTGGGTTTGTAAGGGAATGTTGTTATTAAAGGTGTGGTGTAGTCTCTCTGTTGGAGGGGAGCTACATACCGTTGTACTTTTGTATTGAAAAATTTATATAAATAAAGATTTAAAAAAAAAAAAAAAAAGATAGGGTCTGCGTCGCCCCAGTACCGCTAACACCCACGCACCCACCATACGCCTCCCTTAGTAGTATAGTGTCTGAACGGATCGATATCTGATCAGATCTATACTAGCGCCCCCAGCAGTTTAGGGTTCCCAAAAACGCAGTGTTAGCGGGATCAGCCCAGATACCTGCTAGCACCTGCGTTTAGCCCCTCCGCCCAGCCCTGCCCAGCCCACCCAAGTGCAGTATCAATCGATCACTGTCTGTCATGGTTATGCAATAGAGTTTTGTCTGTCAGCTTACCTGTCTCCATGTGTTCATCTCTAGAGACCAGCTGACTCTCACCTGACTGCTTTTATAATCTCTCCTCTAGCATGGCTCCACCCCAGCTCCCATCAGAGAACTCTATATTAACCTCTGCACTGCAGGCCAGCCCTGTTGATCAACCTTTGTGTGTTTTGGCTTCCTGTTTCCTGCCTGCCGTGTGCTCTACGTTTATATCTGTTACAGACTTTGGCTTGTTCTCAACTATTCCTGTCTGCTCGTGACCCTGACCTTTGGCGTGTCCCCGACTATCCCTGTTTGCCTGTGACCCTGAACCTTGGCGCAAACTCTGTTGTCCTTGTCTGCTTGTGGCCCCGACCTTGGCTTATTTCCTTACTATCCCTATCCTCCTGTTGCCTACTGTGGATGTGAGCTGGGGGACCCCTGGGGCTCGTGACCTGGAGCCAGTTGCAGCCCAGTCCATCCTCACCACTAGAGGCTCTGGTGAACACCTGCTGGCTCTTAGACACCGTGCCCCAGGGAATCTTACGCTCTAACCCCGGTGGGATCCGTGTTGGTGTTCCAGCAGCTCTGCCTTCCTTACCACCCTGACTCCCATCCGCAGCAGTCAGCCGTAGGGTCCACTACCTTGCGGTGCACTCCTGATCCCAACGGTGTGCATCTGTCTCACCTAGCCTCAAGGTGACCCATCACTTACAAAACACATAACTGCAGCGTTCGCAGAGTTAGGCCTGATCCCTGCGAACGCTAACAGTTTTTTTGGTAGCATTTGAATCAGTCGCTAACAGTCAGGAGCTTTTTTACCTGTGAGTCTCACTACTGTACCAGTAAATTTAGAGACCAAAATGTCAAATCGAAGGTACAGTAGTGAAGAGACCTACACGTTTCTGAGCATGACAGATAGTGAAGAGGAAGTCATTCATCTGTCAGATTCAGGCTCAGAATACGAACCTGGAGACAGCAGCGGCACCCTGACAGATAGCTCTGACGACGGAGGTCCCTGCCAAGGTCAGGCATACCAGACCCCGATCTTCTTCTGCTGTCGTTGAGGTGCAAGAACCGCAGGTCCCTCTTATGGAGCAGAGAGCCAGTACTAGCGCCTAGACATGTGCAGGATGAAAAAATTCGTTTCGTTTCGTTTCGATTTGTTATTTAACTAAATTCGTTTAGTTAAATTCGTTGCATTCATTACATTCGTTTTCGGAATTCGAATTTCGAAAAAATTCGATCGCATTCGAAAAAATCTATCAAATTCGAAAAAATTCTACCACATTCGAAAAAAACTATCAAATTCAAAAAAAATTTTACTACATTCGAAAAAAATATCAAATTCGAAAAAATTCTACCACATTCGAAAAAAAACTGTCAAATTCGAAAAATTTCTACCACATTCGAAAAAAACTATAAAATTCGAACAAATTCTACCGCATTCGAAAAAAACAATAACTGAATTTGAAAAAGAAAACTATATATAACCATTTGGCGAAATTTGAAATTCGTATAGAATGAAATCGAATTCCAATAGAAAAGATTAGGATAGAATAGAAAGTATAAAAGAATAGCATAGAAAAACAATAGAACAGAATAGAAAAAAAGATAATATATTGTATTCTAATCTTTTCTATTTGAATTTGAATTCATTCTGTACCAAATTCCAATTTTGGAAGATGGTTAAATATATATATTATATTTTTTTCTATTCTGTTTCATTGTTTTTCTATGCTATTCTTTTTTATTCTATTCTAAACTTTTCTATTCGAATTTGAATTCATTCTAAATGAAATTCGAATTTCGGAAGATGGCTTCTGAAATTCGAATTTCGTATAGAATGAATTTGAATTTGAATAGAAAAGAATAGACTAGAAAAA